>NC_062538.1:1259597-1264597 GCF_022655615.1 Tachysurus fulvidraco
TTTTGTTTGCCTGCAGAAATAAAATTGCGTTTACTCGGTAGCAGTTTATTGATGTCATAAATGCAACACACTACAATTTTTTCTACACTTTCCATAAAGGTAAAAAAACGATACATGCGGTGTTCTCTTCATTTTAGATGTCAGAAGGGTTTTGTGGCTCCCTGTGTTTTTTTTGTGTGTGGGAAACGGCTCCAAATGGCTCTGAGTGTTTAAGGTTGCCGACCCCTGGTCTAGGAGGAGGGGCTGAATTTTTATTACCTGGCAGATTTTAAACTGTATATAACTTTATAAAACTTCCATAACTGACAAATTCCTGTTGTCAGCTAAATGCCGCGGTATGAAACGAATAAAACTCTGCAGTTATAGGAATATAATCAACTTCTAGATGAAGAGCGAATCATCCTCATCGCATGGATATGCATTACATCATTGATTGTTTGATTATGAAATCAATAGAAGTTGTTTCCCAAAATATCCAGACAGAAATTAAACCTCACTGATGTTTCCGGCTAATATGTTCTCAGTTATTAACTGTCTCATCGTTTAGTTTAGTAAATAGAGATTATAAGATTAAACAGGAGCGGACGACCTTTTGTCAGCATCTGAGCCACGTGTGCGAATAAAGAGGCTTTTGCGGCTGAGCAAATTAGGCCGAGGTTAATTACTTGATACGGCGACGGGAAGATGGCGGAGATTAATGCTGCCTGAAGTTGGATTTGTTCTTACTTCATTAAAGATTTTAGTCCGCAGCTGATCAGAGAGCGTAATTGAGATCCTAATCGTTAAGCGTATAGTGACGAGCCTCATAAGGGGGAGTTACTTGAAAATGGGAACTTTTTTCCACCGAAAGAGTAAAACTACATTGAAGATATAATGAAGATACTATTCAGTTCACCACAGTTTTATTTTATTTTGCTTTTTATTGAGCTACTTGTCAAGTCAAGTTTGACTGACTCTGGACTCTGAGCTTCCTCAAAGAAAGAAGTGTTTCTGATAAAAATGCGAGGATGTCATAAGAGACAGTGGGAATTTGTTTAAAAATAACAGAAATACAAACACATGGGAAGACTGAGAAAAAAACTAATACCTAAAACACAAAATTACAAACAAAAACACAAGACTAGGAAGTCGTAGCCTAATGGTTAGAAAGCTTTGACTCCTAACACTAAGGTTGTGGGTTCGAGTCTCGGGTCGGCAATACCACGACTGAGGTGCCCTTGAGCAAGGCACTGAACCCCAGGCGCCACAGTATAAATGACTTCCCACTGCTCCGGGTGTGTGTTCACGGTGTGTGTGTGTTCACTGCAGTGTGTGTGCACTTTGGATGGGTTAAATGCAGAGAACGAATTCTGAGTATGGGTCACCGTACTTAGCCGTATGTCATGTCATGTCACGTCACGTCACGTCACTTTCGCTTCAAAATCAGGAGGCAAAGGACAAGGACTCAGCAAACACACACACACACACACACACACATGAGACGGCAGGTATAAATCGGCAGGTGATCGGTGTAATATAAGGAAACTGGTGTGTAGACGTGGAAATGGGAGAAGGATGGGGCGGGACAAACAGGAGAACAAAACATAAACAAAGACACACGGCACCGATTATTAACAAACCCCTGCCAGATCGCCCCCTGGTGTCCCAGCAGTAAATTGCCCAAGCCATCGTGACAGGTTCTGGAGGCTTTTTGTTTTCTACACTATTCTCTAAAAACTCTGAAAATACAAAAGAAATCTCTTGCGATTTCAAAAATCCTTAAATCAGTTCATGAAAACGAGTTCATGCTACTTTTCTATGATAATCTGTTAGGCGATATAACATAATCTGTTACATTTCAGTCTAATAAAAGTCCTCACGGTGAAAAAAATCCTTTCATGTCAACGACAGCTACAGACGTGCGTAAGAGCTCTAATGCATTACAAGAGCAGTGACGATCTCCTTAAGGCTCTACTTTTTATGGATCTACGCTCTCCTCCCTGCTGGGAGCTCCAGGCCACGACAGCAGAGCTCAGTCCTGGTCCAGAAGGATAAAGAAGGGCACACACACACACACACACACACACACACACACAAACAGAGCGCAGTGTAAAACTGGTCATGTGGATGATACAGTGTACAGAACAAAACGATGGACAGATCATGAGTTCTTGGGAAAAGACTTTTTTGTCTTGGTGAGACGTCAGATGTGTTAAAGCGGATGTTGTGTCGCTGCACAATGACGTACAACATTCACACCTTCATCATTTTGGCATGAAGGCATGAGATCATGATGAAATAAAGACTCCAGGATCAATCTCTACATCTTCAGAAGGTCTGAGTTCCTTATGATTAACGCTACACTAACATTATGATTAACTGCTTATAAGCATAACATAAAAAATCTGAGACAATATTTTTTAGAAAAACGCCAGAATTGTGTGATATCTTCACTATCGCCTAACATCATCTACAGTTATTATTAATTATATTTTTATTTTTAATTATACAAAGTGTTTCATCTCTGATATGTGTGTGTGTGTGTGTGTGTGTGTGTGTGTGTGTGTCTGTGTTTGTGTGTGTGTGCATGTATGTTTGTGTGTTAATGTGCGCATGTGTGTATGTTTGTGTTTCTGTGTTAGTGTTTATGCATGTGTGTGTGTGTGTGTGTGGTTTAGTGTGTGAGAGTTTGTGTGTGTGCGTGTATGTGTGTTAGTGTGTGTGACTGTGTTTGTGTGTTAGTCTGTGAGTGTGTGTGTGCGTGTGTGTGAGAGGTTGCGTGCGTGCGTGTATGTTTGTGCATTAGTGTGTATGTTTGTGTGTTTCTGTTTTAATGTTTATGCGTGTGTGTGGTTTAGTGTGTGAGAGTTTGTGTGTGCATGTATGTGTGTTAGTGTGTGTGACTGTGTTTCTGTGTTAGTCTGTGAGTGTGTGTGTGTGAGAGAGTTTGTGTGTGTGTATGTTTGTGTGTTAGTGTGTTAGTCTGTGAGTGTGTATGTTTATGTTTTTCTGTGTTAGTCTGTGAGTGTGTGTGTGAGAGAGTTTGTGTGTGTGTGTGTTTGTGTGTGTGTGTGTGTATGTTTGTGTGTTAGTGTGTGTGGTTTAGACCTCCTCTCTCATGCTGAGATTCAGAATGGCGTCCAGCTGCAGTGCAGGTTCCTGACGCTGGGATTCAGCCTGCAGCTGAGGAACTGTCCTAGATTGTTTTCCTCTCAGTTAGCCGTTTAAAGGTGAACACAAATACAAGCTGCGCCTGAGGGAACTTTTACAGGTTGTGAACATGGCTGTGTTCCTTTCCCTCAACCTCAATTTCATGGACAAAGGACAAGACAGACATTATGATTAGTTACAGGAAAAGCACAGGAAGGTGATTACAGTGAGGGGCAAAGGAGGACGGGTAACAGAACCAGACGGGTAACAGAACCAGACCTGGATCTGGGTCAGAATAAACGATGTTGCCTTCACTGTCGGCTGATCACTTGATCACATGATCGCAAACCAACTAAACACCTCCAGGAGAATTTAGAGCATGTTCTGAAGTGCAGTTACTCCAGAGGCTTCTTCCATAGAATCTTGGTTGAGGTGCTTCGAAGCTGTTCTAGAAGCTTCTGT
Organism: Tachysurus fulvidraco; assembly: GCF_022655615.1. NCBI lineage: Eukaryota > Metazoa > Chordata > Actinopteri > Siluriformes > Bagridae > Tachysurus > Tachysurus fulvidraco. Next base: position 1,263,189 of record NC_062538.1, read on the forward strand.
TGATTGAACATCTTACCGACACTTATGTGTATACAGTATGTCACGACGACTGAAATGAAAGCAAAACCGTGTAAAACGCTGTGATCTACGGAGGAGGAGCTTACAAATGTTAAAGCGGCCACAGGTTTTTCACAGATGCGGTCCTGAACGTTTCTGTGACGTTGTCGCGACACACATTCGACCCTGTTCCGTTCATGTGCGTTTGTGCAACTGTGATTTCACACAAAAAAAAACTTCTGGTGGACCTGAAATACGTATATATATATATATATTCATTCATTCATTCATTCATTTTCTACCGCTTATCCGAACTTCTCGGGTCACGGGGAGCCTGTGCCTATCTCAGCTGTCATCGGGCATCGAGGCAGGATACACCCTGGACGGAGTGCCAACCCATCGCAGGGCACACACACACTCTCATTCACTCACATACTCACACACTACGGACAATTTTCCAGAGATGCCAATCAACCTACCATGCATGTCTTTGGACCGGGGGAGGAAACCGGAGTACCCGGAGGAAACCCCCGAGGCATGGGGAGAACATGCAAACTCCACACACACAAGGCGGAGGCGGGAATCGAACCCCCAACCCTGGAGGTGTGAGGCGAACGTGCTAACCACTAAGCCACCGTGGCCCCCCTATATATATTCCTACATGAAGGACATATGTGCTGTAAAGTGTTTGGTACCTGCAGATGGTGCAGATGAAGCACTTGGGGTGGTACGCCCTGTTCAGAGCTGACACCACTTCCCCGCTGATGAATTCACCGCAGCTGTCACATTTAGTGCCGTAAAGCCGCTGGTAGTCCTCGGTGCAGATGTACTCACCGGCCTGCTGGAAGAATCCGGAACAGGCGAGGTCACAGCCGCACACTGCGGAAAACACAGCATGGAAAATATTTTTAAATACTACATTAATAATAGGTTTGTCTTCTAACGATCGTGTCATAAACCGCATAAGGATTTAACAGGCTTAGCTTTCTAGCTAGCTAACAATATACATCAACAATATATAGCTATATATCAACAAACCTAAAATCGTGAATCCGATGCCACACCCTGTTTGCTAGTTCACGTTCTCACCGATTAGCTGGATAATTTTATTCAACTCTAATTTGATCCAACTTTGTTTTTTTTCTGATTAGCTAGCTAATTTTATTCAACTTTAATTCTATCTGTTTATATGCTCGTGAAGAGACACAAATGCCTTCAGTTTGTCTCTGAATTGGTTGTGTGGATGTTCGGTCATCACAGGCTAGTCCAGGACTTAGCATCGTTTAGCATCTGACGTAAAGATCTTTCAGAGTTACGCTGCGAGAAAGCGTTAGCTTAGCAGTCAGTATAGCTCTTTAGCGCTAGTCCATAATAATAAACGAAGAACGTTTCAATGCGAATCAAATTTCTTA
>NC_062538.1:1269597-1277097 GCF_022655615.1 Tachysurus fulvidraco
TGTCACAGCTGGACCAGTTCTCACAGAACACACCATGTTCTTCTGCTCAAATCCTACAACAGGAACCAAACTTCATAATCTGCAGGAGCTCTTTTTTTTCTTACTTGTATAAATAAATGGGAAAATATGTCAAATTCTGGTTTGGTTTAAACCATAACTTTAGAATAGCTTTGGAAAAGAGAAGGTCATAAAAACTATCCTGAAATCTGTAGGTCATGAGTTCTCTGCACCTGTGTGTGTAAGTTTATGAAAAAAACGCATTGAAAAAATCATGCTAGAAATTAATAAATAAATAATAAGAACACATATAGAATATATACAGAATATATATATATAATATATATATATATATAAAGCTCAAAAAAAAGGATGCAGTCATGGAGTGGAGCCGAGCTGAACACAAACACTGCAACAATCACGTAAATATTACTGTAGTGTTTGTGTTTGTCAGGCCCCAGAAGGAGGAGGCGCGGCTCCCAAATGGGGGGGGGTCCATGGCAATTGGCAGGTGAGGGGCCAGTGGGGGGAGCAAGGACAACGGTGAGGTAGGCGAGGGGAGCCAAGGCACATGGCGAGGCAGGTGGGGGGAGCAGGGCACACGGAAAGGGCCGAGTGACGTCCACAGCCGAGCTGAAGGGCCGAGGCGACATCCGCCTCCGAGCTGAAGGGCCGAGCAGCATCCCCCGACGCACCGCGGCTAAACCCACGCCTCGGCGCCTGCAGCACACCCCGCGGAAGTAGTGAAGCGACGTCCTCCTCGGAGAAACCGGAAACAGAGCGGCATCCTTCACCTGAGAAATGCGGGGCGATGCCGCAGGGCACCACAAAAAAAAAAACATCCTCCGCAAATGTAGTGAGGTGACGTCCTCCTCGGTTGACCCGGAAACGGAGCGGCGTCCCTCACCGAAGAAATGTGGAGCGATGTCACCGACAAAAGGGCCAGAAGGACTGGTGGAACAGTCCGGGAAGAAGAAAAAAAAAAGGCCGGTCCGAGCTGGAAGCTATCCTGCTGGGTCTGCATGGTCTTTAGGCGGATTCATTCTGTCAGACCACGGACGGAGGCGGATTGGAGACAGACCCGTATGCAGGATAGCTTCAAAAGAAAGGCGTTTAATACATGAGGAAGACAAAACATAATCCACACGACACGAGGAACTAACATACATAATAAATATATCTTAATGAATCCGCACTGCCATCGGCAATGCAGCTCACATATATACACCAAAGGACAATCACACACAATGGGGAACAGGTGTGATGACCGGGAGTAGACGAAGGTGGGGCAATCACGTGACACAAACAAACACAAACGCACATGGCCAAAAGTCTGCGCTGATCCCTGACAGTGTTATTGTGTAAATCAACACAAACACTACAATAATCCCATAAATATTACTGTAGTATTTGTTCAATAAACGCAAACGCGATGTGTGCACATATTTGTGACGAATGAACAAAAGTTCTAAATCTGAATTCTAGAATGAAAAAATTTTTACACAATATGTCTCATAATACCTGGTGGAGCCTGGCAAGATGGATGGAATTTGCAAGGGACGCAAGTTCTTGTCTTTTACCCAAGCTGTAATGAAACATGTACCTGTGGAGATGTTAGAGGACATGCGCAACATGAAGATAGTGCACTGGGAAGCAGGCAGACGGCCACCGACATGCACTCCATCTGAGGCACTGTTTTATGCCATCGTGCTCGGCCACCAAGCTTACGCACAATACTTGCTGAATAAGTTCTTAGACAGTGCTCTTGCCATGACAGGTGAGAATATCTGCTGCTGTCAATCATATCTTCCACACTTAGACATGGCTATCCGCTACAACAGGAAGGACATAGTGCCTCTCATTCTTCATGTGGCACATAAAATCCCGACTCTACGGTCCTATGTGAACCGAAGAGGATGCAAACACATGAAGGAGGGCAGAACTACACTCCATCTGGCATGTGACATGTCACAACCAGAGACTGTCATAATGTTACTGGGAAGTGGGGCTTCAACACAAGCTAAGGCTCGTGATGGTGTGACACCACTGGATCTCATTCTTGAAAAGCTACGGACCTCCAAAGGGAACATAGGTGCCAAGATGTGCCTGGAAAAGCTGCTCATGTTCATGCCTAAAGTGCTGTTCAAAATGAAGGGCTCACTGAAAAACGAGCCAGAGTTCTGGTGCAAGGTTCTAGGAGAGGAGATGTTTAACTACTTGGTTGGAAGAATTCCAGGGACGCTCTTTCTCATAGCTATGCAAATAACCCTGGCTCAACTACCTTCTCAAGACTTTTTTAAAAGTCTGGACGAACTGCCAATTCCAGCTTCTCTGAAGCCTACTACATCTCAGCCCTTAATGCGGTGGAACTCCTACTGAAACAAAATATGTGTGTGTGCATTTTATTGTCTTTAAATCTATTATTATTATTATTATTATTATTATTATTATTATTATTATTATTATTATTATTATTATTATTATTATATGAAATTCTGGCTACCAACAATATTAAATATGCAAGTCTGTTTTTTTAACATTATTATGTTAAGACATTTACATTATTGTGGACAAAATAATAAAGGTTGCATAAATTTTTAAAAATCCATTCTAAATCTCCATCGCACCATCTCTTAGGGCACGGACGGGTCATTAGGTCATTATTGTGTAAATCAACACACAACTACAATTCTGTCAGGACCACTTTGTCACAAGGGAATTATTAGATGATATGAATACAGTTAGTGTTGGCGGTACGGTTCTGTTCGGGGAAAGAATCCGCGCTCCCGTCCGTGCGCATGCATGGACAGAGCGGGGAGAGCAACGACTAGAAAATAGAATAGACCCTGCATGTAACAGAACCACTAAGCATGCATAGTATTGATAGCTCGCTTACAGGTTTTTGGAAAGTAATAAATGAATGGATAGAAGATAATTAAATAATTAGAGAGAGAGGGAGAGAGAGAGAGAAAAATATGTGGAGATTTATGACGTAAACTGATATAACGAACACGGGTTCTGGCATGGTGGAGTCGGGGTTGGAGGAGGGAGTTTAGATTGCGGCAGCAGCGAAGCGCTAGAACGGCTCTATGAATGGTTCAATAGGTTCAATAGTAAAATAGAAATATGAGATTAGTAAGAAGTTGAACTGACTTGCCTGTTAATTACTAACATTTAAGTGTGAGATAATCCTGATCAGGAGACGAATATGCGTCGTGCATCTAGCCAACGATTGAGGAAGTTTTCCTTTCTTCAGATCTTGTTTGAATCATGCTGATAAAATCTCATTGTAATGAATGCTCAGGGCCGTTTGTGTCTCATGCTACACGAGGAGTGTTGGGTCCTGCTGCACAGCGGTACAAATAAATTGTGAACCTTTTTACTTTTGCCTACCAGTGTGTCTACCAGTTCTTAGGTTTACCTCTCGTTCTTCATCGTAGGCTTTAAAGCATGGAGCTTTGAGTACTGAATATAGTTGGGGAAAATGGAAGGATCGAGGAAGAAATGAATTCATTCATTCATTCATTCATTTTCTACCGCTTGTCCGAACTTCTCGGGTCACGGGGAGCCTGTGCCTATCTCAGGCGTCATCGGGCATCGAGGCAGGATACACCCTGGACGGAGTGCCAACTCATCACAGGACACACACACTCTCTCATTCACTCACACACTCAAACACTACGGACAATTTTTCCAGAGATGCCAATCAACCTACCATGCATGTCTTTGGACCGAGGGAGGAAACCAGAGTACCCGGAGGAAACCCCCACAGCAGGATTGGGATTTACGGAAGATAATTACAGCTTTTGTGTTGCGACATAACGCGGCGAGTTGTTTTAACAGAATCCAGAGTTCCAGGAACGTCAAAAAGCTGTCAAGCTGTAAACTGGCTTCTCAAACAAGAATCTTGACAAAAACAAAACAGTGTTAATGCGACGTGCCCGAGCAAGCCTGGAAGCATCCGAGACCTCGCCGCACACACAGCTTTTTCTGAGAAAGAGATAAAAAAAAATACAAACAAAAATAATACCGGTTTGAATCACGTTCATGCCACAGGTTTTGTTTGAATTCTCAAATCACGATGCGAGCCTCCTTCAGTCTGTGTAGAAACTACATCTCTATACAACAGCGGGGCTCTCAAGTTTTGAAGACAGACAAGCGTGACATCTCCAACCCCCCAGCAACACCCACACCCCCCCTCCAAAAGAAAAAAAAACAAACCAATCAATAATGGGGGGCAGTTGTGTTTGGTAAGGATCACTGGCTGCAATTTAACCAAATACAAAGTATTTGTTTCATTTGCATTTATTAGAGAGAGAGAGAGAGAGAGAGAGAGAGAGAGAGAGAGAGAGAGATTATGGCTGGTGTTGTTTATTGTGTTTGTTGCCTTGTTGGACCCCTTTATCATTTGTAATGTTGCTCCCATTTAAAACAGTTCTGCTCAAGCCCAGACATTTTTAGGGTCATGATTGTTTCGTTTAAACGACCATCGAAAATATCCTGGCTAATGAATGTTTTTTCTTTTTTATTGGTTGTTGCGTTAAATCTTACCCAGATAGTGTTATTTTCTGATTGGCTGTTGTGTAGCCTCTTTTTTGATTGGCTGATAAGTGTCAGGCTCGACTAAGCGGTGCGGACTGATACGTTTTGGGCGCTGCGACTTATTAAATATATGATAAATAGTCAAAAAGTTTTTCTGCCTGAGAAATACGACGTGTGGCGGGAGAGCGTGATAAAAGACCGACATGAGGGACGTCACTCTCAATGTGTGACATTTGACAGCCCTGCAACAGGTTTAAACGAATGCTCTAAGTCTAATTCTAATATCGTTTCCATGGTAACATAATTTATATTTTCATTCATTAATTTTCCACCGCTTATCCGAACTTCTCGGGTCACCTGTGCCTATCTCAGGTGATCATTTCTATTTAATACATTCAGATTGTCGATGACGTGAAGCTTTCACGTGTCTAACTCTCAGAGGCGACTTCAAAAACGTCAATGTTGTGTTAATTAGAATTAACCTGTGCTAGCTAGCTAGCTAACGAGACTCTAACGACATTTGGCTAATTTAGCTAGTTAAGACATATGAACTTGACGTTAGCAGAGTTTACTCGCTTCGTTTACTGTCCCTCAGATCTAGAACATTCTGACGTTTAGATTCATTTCCTCACATTAGACTCATTCTCTTGATTGCTAACTTTAACTTGTATTCAAATGAATTATTACTAAAAATATTGTTCAGTCTCTAGCGATAAACGTTTGTAGAAAAGTTGTCTGACTCCGCACGAGACTCCGGCTGAAGCCGAGGTTCGGGAACGGAGAGAACTTCTTGTCAACACATCTAACAGGCTTTGAGGTTTGGCTGGTTTTTCAAAAAGCTTTCACTAATCACAAGCTAGAAAAGATCAAAGGAGGGTTGAAGGATTTCTAGAGTGACTTAAAAATACAATATTTAAACCTTCCAGTCTTTCGGTCTGATGTTCCTCACTGTCACATCACACGTGTATTTTATCGAGTTCAAACATGTTGAACATTACAGGAACATAACAGCAGGAGATCTGTGGGTTATAATGTTGGTTACAGATCTGTCAATCAACCGAGTAAGGTTTAATCTGGTTAATGTGGTGACTGAGCATGCGCTTAGATGAAGAAACCTTCTCTAGTGTCTCATGACTATGACTCTGTATGAGTCTGTATGTTTTATGTAAATAGCAAATATTTTAATTAGGTTCTTTTCACACTGAGCTTTTTCATGGGTTCTCGTCAGGTACAGGAACGTTTCACACGTGATTTAGGAGCACGTCTTTTCCCCGAGGTTATGAAAATCTGTTCTGAAGCATTTACAGTATAAACTCCACATCACGGTGACGAACCTGTACGGTGTGAAACGATGCGCTGGTACAATGTTACGGCTTGTTGCTTAGCAACAGTCACCCGATCAGAAAGCGAACACGTTTCATCTTCGTATCAGGTGAAAACCAGGACGTAGCTGAACGACACCGAACAAAAACGGCTCTGTAGATAGAGTCAGGAGACAAAACCCAGAACATCACGGAAGTGTGCGCCGTAGCGAGGGGGAAATACGTCACACCGAAACATTAGAGCAGGTCTGATACGGACGGACGGACGGACGGTCGACTAAACGACTTAAAACAACTTAAAAAGAGCAAAAAAAGAGGATAAAGCTGTGAAAGATAACAGAACCTGCTCGGGTGCAGAACCACAGAGCTGAACTTTTTTCCTCACTGACGTGAAAGCGTGAGACGAGCCGTTATTTAAAGCGGCCGCCTGCCGGATTTATCCAATCAGGACTGTCGATACGCGAATATGCAAATAAGAAGAAGGTTACAGCAGGGTTTAGGGATGTACAGTGTGACACAAGGGCAGATTATGAAGAGCCAGGATTCAGTGTTAACCCCGGGGGCAGTAGGAGCAGTGTGAAACCTCCAACTACACAACCCAGGATTCTGTTTACACCACTTTATAATCACAGGGAAACAGTTCAGGTGTGAAAAGACCTTTTGATTTTTATTTCAATTGATTAAAACATTCATTCGGAAGCAAAATGTGTAAACTGAACCAAATTGAAACAGATCTGCAGAAATGTCCACCATTTCCTATAAAGTTCTTGTCTCATATCTGACAGAGCTTCCTGATCACCACACTCATTTCTTTAACCTGTTCTACCGTGTGATACACAGGACACACGAATCGAGAGGCTCGTATGGAATGCTAGGATGTGGGATATGATATAATACTATACGATACGACGCTCTACGCTGCATCATTACACCACTATTACATTTCACCATCACATTAAAGCCCCTTTAATTCCATTCACTTTATCCTCCGACTGTTCCGGAGATTCTCGTTCAGCTTCAGGAACTAGTGCAGTCATGCAGACTTTAGCTCGCTTGGAGAGAGATGTAATCTGACAGCTTGACTTTCAGTAACACACACACACACACACACACACACACACACACACACACACACACACACACACACACACTCCCATATTTCGACAGAGAGAGATGGCATCGTTAAGCGCTTCCTCTCTCTGCCTCCATTCAATCCATTACTGGATTTATTACAGTACTGATATAAATCTAGTATATTACACTTCCTCTCGTACGCAGCATAAAGACACCACGAACACTAAGGAGCACAAGCACGGAGTCCTGCTCAACTCCATTGTGTAGAATTATCCTGAAAATAACATGTTTTTGTTGGAAGAATTAAGAGAAAGATAAATAATTCAGACAGTCCGAGGGACATGACAGAAAGTCTTATGAACACATCCGCTATAATAGCAGATCAGATCAAAGCAAATGATGTCAACTTGGACTTCGATGAAAAGTTCAAAATTAAAAAGTTCCATATCTCCAATAAAGGGGAAAATTATTGTACATATCGGATCAAATATTGAGCCTAAACTGTGAGGCGCACACACAGAGAGAGAGATAGAGAGAGTGAGACAGTGGGGCACCGAGACAGAGA
>NC_062538.1:1279597-1317097 GCF_022655615.1 Tachysurus fulvidraco
AGAGAGAGAGAGAGAGAGAGAGAGAGAGAGAGAGAGAGTATTTTAATCAGCTCTGCTCTTCAGGACTGGAATATTAAGATAAACAAAACTTCATTCTTTCTTCAGTTCAGCTTACAGAAAACCGATCCGTCCTTTTTGGCGTCAACTGAACTGGACCCACAATCTAGAGCATGAATAATAAATAAGACAAGACAAAGTTTAATTAGATATCAGTCATGAGACACGAGCGGTCAGAACATCAGTCCTCGTGGGATTGTGATGATGATCGAGACTCATGATTTCGGACATAATTGTGTGATCGTATCTCATATCAGTCCCATATCACATATCGTTCTGCTCCTGCTTCAGCTCTTTGAGTCACTTTGGCTAACGTCTCGTCCTGCAGCCTCGGGGCAATAAGACAGTGAGAGAAACAACCCTCCCAAGCATTTGGTGCAAACAATTGTGAATTTATAGCTGTGAATTCTGCACAAAGCTCTTAAACGCCGTCGTTTAAACTCAGCATGCTGAAGTGACTCGTTCTGCGACTCGGACCGGGGTCGGCGTCCTCGTCCTCGACCGAGACGACAATAGCGTACTGTCTTCCCCAGACAGCTGTTCGTTTGTGCATTGCGGAGGCACCGGACCGAGTGAATGATGATGTATGAACTCTTGGCTTGAGCTGATTTAAAGGCAGGTTTCATACAGAATTCTAACGATGCTAATAAATAAGGAAGGCGAGCAGCGGCCGGTCAGCGTTATGCAAATGTGATTCGCCATTGCTCATTTCTTCAGGTTTTTTTTTAACCTGAAAGGATCGTTCACAGAGGACAAAAGATCGTACAGCTGTTCAAACAGCTGGATCAATAGCTTTAAGTAATTACCCGGCCCTAACGAAAGCAGCCTTTTTACCCCAAAGAATAAGCAACTCGGGTAAGCAGGAGACTCAGAGACACACCGGAGCTCGGAGAAGTCGTTCGTCTCAGTGTTTCCGTCTGAGTCTCAAAACCGTCTGATCCCAGAATCCAAATCCTTTGTACGTTTTCACCAACTGATGATCCAATCATTAATCATGTAGCAGGAAAAAGAGGCGGAGCTACCAGCCACCGATGCAGGAAGAGAAAAAAATCCAAGACGGCGGACAAGTCGTCTTACGAACGTCTATTCCACATCGTGTGATTTAGAAAATTTGTTCACGTGACCTTACATGCGTTTGACGTAAAACGGCTTCAACTTCCTTTTAAAGAACACACACCCGGAGCAGTGGGCAGCCATTTATGCTGCGGCGCCCAGGGAGCAGTTGGGGGGGGTTCGGTGCCTTGCTCAAGGGCACCTCAGTCGTGGTATTGCCAGCCCGAGACTCAAACCCACAACCTTAGGGTTAGGAGTCAGACTCTCTAACCATTAGGCCACGACTTTCCCCATCTAGCTGCTTTAGATACACACTCATTGGCCACTTTAAAATGAACACCTGTATACTCGATCAATCGCAAAGCATCGGAAATCACACGGATACAGATTTCATCTACGGCTCTTCATCTTTCATCTGTTGATGATGCTGGAAACCATCTATGGTTAGATCCAAAACGGTCTTGGTGCCAAAATGGTTTTGGTGCATTCTGTCTTCCAGCCTTACACCATGCTATGTGACTCACAGAGGTTTTATTTTTGTTTGCTGTTTGTTTGCGAAGATAAAATGAATTTCATGCATGACTCGAGAGCGACAGAACCGTACAGAACTTATTCATTGACATGACAGGTCCTGAGAATAATTAAAGCTCATTTTTTCAGGGACTCGTGTAGCAGATCAGCGGCAGTCGCTCTAGTGCTACACGAGACTACAAGCGTCCTGATATCTATCAACATATTCAGTAAGATTTGGTGAAGAAAGAAAGAATAGCGCTCCGTACCCTGGCAGGTAAAACACTTGACGTGAAAGTGGACGTTCTGCACGCGCACCACTTCTCCTTTACACACGTTACGGCATCGGAAACAGGAGATGGACTCGTGACCGTGGCCTCCACTTCCTCCACTGTAGCTGGGGTGCTGGTATGGGCCTGTGTGAAGAAGAGAAGAAAACATCTCTGAGAATGTGATAAATATTGACATATTTGCTTGTCCTCCTTTGGGTCTGGAGTCTGGGAGTCGAGTACAGCTTGCTGATTTGTCTGAAAAGCTACTTCAACAGGAACTGAGGATTTGCAGGGAAATAACAAAGATTTTCTAGACCAGAGTTCGAGCAAAAGGTAATGATGTTTTTGGGTATTTATTGAAAACAACTTTTTGTGCATTAACACACTGGAGACCCCTTTAGATGTCTCCAGTGAAGAGAAGATAACTAGTTACTGGTACTGAAGTTGAAACATCTTTAAGCGGCACCAGATGTGCTGCAGCAGATGTGTGATCTTGCCACATCTGTCACCAGTATGAAGCAGCTGGATGAGGCTGACTCTAGGAAGATATGGAGGGAAAATATGCACCAGGGAGCAAAAGCATTTACTTAAATTTATTCATTCAATCATTCATTCATTCATTTTCTACCGCTTATTCGAACTTCTCGAGCCTGTGCCTATCTCAGGCGTCATCGGGCATCGAGGCAGGATGAAGTACGGTGACCCATACTCAGAATTTGTTCTCTGCGTTTAACCCATCCAAAGTGCACCCACACACCGTGAACACACACCCGGAGCAGTGGGCAGTCTCAAAGGGGGCACGGTGGCTTAGCGGTTAGCATGTTCACCTCACACCTACAGGGTGTAGAAAAAGCGGTAGAAAATGAATGAAACTTCAAATTAATCAATACATACAAATATCAGGAAAACTGTATTGTAGATACTATTATTATTAGAAACCAGGATTTCACACACAAAACAAACATGAAATATCAGTGTGAACATTAGCGAAAGCTCTCACTGTTGTGTTATGTAATGTTTAATGATTTAACACCCAGTTTCTCTGATTAAATGCTCTAACTCTGTCTTCCTCGGCTTTGGCTGGAAGCCGTCCTCAGTGTCAGTAATTCTATTGTTTCTTCAACAATGCAGGCTGACAGGCCGACACGCGCCACTCTGTTCTGCAACAATACACTACATCAAAATAACAAAACACAAAGCCTTACAGTCCGGCCAGCGAACATGGGCAAAGTCACGGATTTACCAGCAATATAGAAGGATCACAAGACGCATAAATAAGTAATGAGTTTTACGGTCATTATTATATGAGGTCATTATAGTTGAATGCGACATGAAGCGAACAAGTGATATTTGACCTGGATATTAAATTACCGAGCAGTTTTCTTACATTTCTTTCCATCGTTTTTTCGCGCTTGTTCCAGCAAGACGTGTTGTGTGAGTCAGAGCTGAACATAATATTAAGAGTCTGTAAAATCTCTGCTGAAAGGAGAAGTGCGGTGCCTGACAGCAGTGACGTAGGCTGGTCAATCAGAAACGGCTTTACGGTAGGTGCTCTGGGATTCGAATAGATTTGCTACAGTAGCTTCAGAATTAGGTGAGGGGGCACGGTGGCTTAGTGGTTAGCACGTTCACCTCACACCTCCAGGGTTGGGGGTTCGGTTCCCGCCTCCACCTTGTGTGTGTGGACTTTGCATGTTCTCCCCGTGCCTTGGGGGTTTCCTCCGGGTACTCCGGTTTCCTCCCTCGGTCCAAAGACATGCAGGGTAGGTTGATTGGCATCTCTGGAAAATTGTCCGTAGTGTGTGAGTGTGTGAGTGAATGAGAGTGTGTGTGTGCCCTGTGATGGGTTGGCACTCCGTCCAGGGTGTATCCTGCCTCGATGCCCGATGACGCCTGAGATGGGCACAGGCTCCCCGTGACCCGAGAAGTTCGGATAAGCAAGCGGTAGTGAATGAATGAATGAAAGAATTAGGTGAACATGAGGAGAACATGGTCCTTTTACGGAAGTTAGAAGTGAACAAGATCAGAGGCATAAAACATGAGGGCGTCAGCTACAACAGCAGAAGACGACATCAGGCTCAACTCCTGTGAGCCAAGAACAAAGATCTGAGGCTACAGTATATGAGGAATCCAGATTCTGCAGATGTTAGAAGAGAATTTGGCATCATCACCATGAGTCCATAAATCCAACCTGCCTTGTCTGAACATTCCAGCCTTGTGGTTGTGGTGGTGGTGGTGGTGTAAAGGTGTAAGGAATGTTTTTGTGTCACACGTTGGGCCTCTTAATACCAGCTGCATCACAGAGTATTGTTGTCGACAAAGCTTCTCCTTATATCCACAATCCCTGCATCTAGCATGATAACTCAGAACATCACAAAATCATCCATGTGAACATCTGAATCCAACAGATTCAGCACATGAACCTGTACAGTAACTATTATATGATGCAATCATGTCAATACGGAGCCTTGTAGAACCCACACCATGAAGAACTCCATGAAAGATAGTAAGGTAGCAGAGTGAGTATGAGGCATGAGCTTTTATACAGAACTTATTTGAAAAGCAGGTTGCGGTTTCCAACTAACGACGTTTACAAAAGATCAGGAGGAACCGCAGACCACTTCATCATCGACAGCCGTTTAATCAGCACTGAGATGAGATGGCTGTATATAACGAGTGTCCTGATGTGAACCCGTGAAATTCTCTTCTAACTGGCAGTGAAAACGAAACGCAGAATCCGTACAGCACTCGCACTCAAACAACCAAGCATAAAGCGAATAAAGGTCAGGCAAGAGTGGGTGGCATCCATCTTCACCGTCGACTGCCAACATCCAAACAACAAAAGAAAATTGTTCTGAAAATCTCACTTTTTCCACACAAGAACACAGAACCAGAAAGATGAACACGACAGCCAAGATTTTTACCACAACGCAAAATATTATCACCTGCATATAAACCTGTCCGAATGGAGGCAGAAATATGTCAAAAAGTGTGGTAGCTCAGTGGTTAAGGCGCTCGACTACTGATTGGAAGGTCATTGGTTTGAATCCCAGGTCCACCAAGTTGCCACTGCAGGGCCCCTGAGCAAGGCCCTTAACCCTCAATTGCTCAGGTGTATAATCTGAAATAAGAAAAATGTAAGTCACTCTGGATAAAAGTGTATGCTAAGTGTGTGTGTGTGTGTGTGTGTATTGTGTGAGATTTATCCTAGCCAATGCTCGATGTTCTGAAAAAGTCCAAAAGCATATACAAAACTGTCTGTGATCTCTGTGTGGGTAGGGCATCATCTCTTTCTCCTGTCAATCACTGCGTCATCGGCCAATCGTTCACGTCCGCCTGCTAGCGTACGAGGTAGAGGACGTCTAGCCCTTTTACGGTTTCTAGCTGTCATATCAGAATCAGAATCAGAATCAGCTTTATTGCCAGGTCCGTTTTCACATGCGAGGAATTTGTTTTAGTGACAGAAGCTCCACAGTGTAACAGGATGGCATATGCAGTGAAGACGAAATTGTATGTGCAGTTTAAATATACATATCTAATATGTATATTTGTATATATAATATGTACATTTCCTAGCGAGGAGCTCCCTGATTGGTGGGAATTGGCAGATGGAATTTCCCAAAGAAAATATGGAAAAAATAAAGAAGACAAAACTGAGAAAGTCGTGTTGTGTTTGTGCTTCAGGATATAAGCACGGGTCCGGTTGAAAAAGTTATGGAGCTTTTGACTATTATGTCGATCCGTTGCCCTTTTATAAGCCGCTCCCTCGTACCGACTTCCTGCCAGTGGATTGAACATTAGTATTAAGACAGGCCTAATGGGAGAGTGTGCAGCTAATTGTGGGTTTAGACTGGAAGAGACAGGTCGAGTTTATAGTTTCTGCCTCATCGCTTTAGATTCCTCTAAACACACGGCTTTTATTTCGGGAAACTGTACGCTGATGAACGTTGTGAGAATTTATACTGTATAAAAACTTACAGAACGTTAGTCTGCTAAATGTACCAATCTATCAATCGGAAGGTTGTGAGTTTGATTCCCACATCCACCAAGATGCCACTGCAGGGCCCCTGAACAAGGCCCTTAACCCTCAATTGCTCAGTTGTATAAAAATGAGATAAAAATGTGTCACTCTGGATAAGTGTGTCTGCTAAATGCTGTAAATGTAACATTAGCTCCTGCTTTAATATAAATAACAGGTTCAGGGTAATGCTCTGGTTCTAATATATTAGTGTTTCTATAGCAACAGGGAGATAGTAATAGGGTGTGTGCTTCATTTAAAGTAAAACTTCTTTTAAAAAGTTATGTTTAACGAAAGGGGGAGCACACGGTGGCTTAGTGGTTAGCACGTTTGCCTCACACCTCCAGGGTCGGGGGTTCGATTCCCGCCTCCGCCTTGTGTGTGTGGAGTTTGCATGTTCTCCCCGTGCCTCGGGGGTTTCCTCCAGGTACTCCGGTTTCCTCCCCTGGTCCAAAGACATGCATGGTAGGTTGATTGGCATCTCTGGAAAATTGTCAGTAGTGTGTGAGTGTGTGAGTGAATGAGAGTGTGTGTGTGCCCTGCGATGGGTTGGCACTCCGTCCAGGGTGTATCCTGCTTCAATGCCCGATGACGCCTGAGATAGGCACAGGCTCCCCGTGACCCGAGAAGTTCGGATAAGCGGTAGGAAATGAATGAATGAATGAATGAATGAATGTTTAATGAAGAAAAAGGAACAATCTGTATAATATTGTAAAACGATTCTCAGATGTGTTACCTAATATTTAGGGAAGAAATCTCAGTGGCAGCACTTCAGTAATTTTACAATGAAAGAAATTTGGCTTCTACTTGCGTTTGACGTTGTCATTTGCCACTGAGACGTTTCGACCCTTCTAACATTCATACTAGGCTAGACGCCTAGCGTGTGCAGTGTGAGTGTGTAACAGTGTGTTATTTAGGACGCAGTTCTCTAACGATACAATGGTGGAGCAGACTACTAGAGAGTTTTGATAAGAGTGCAATAGTTCAGTACAATAAAAGTAGTAACAGCCTTAAAGTCTATTATTAGACAGCTACTGGAAGGAAGAAACTCCTCCCACACTAAACTCATCCCACACGAGATAATAGCATGTTTGTCTCGGGGATTTCATCCAAGATGGCGTCATGCACAAACTCGGTGGCACAACAAAAGTGTAATTTAGCGAAGGTACTATTTAACCGAGTCGCTTTATATATTTTGCGGCTGCGTAGGACTGTAATCAGAGTAAATATGATCATTATTTCTGTCTTTTGGTTTCCGGTAGGTTTGCTGTGTAGTTTGTGAGTCGAGGACGTAGATTGTTATAAATACTGTATACATAAAAGGTTGGTGTCTAGGGTGAGAGGAATGACGGTAAATACGAGTATAAACTCCTTGTCCTTAAAGCGCCTCTCGCGTCCCATAATCTTCTTTACACACAAACACATCCCAGGTGGCTTTCAGTGTGGCTTGGCTGCGTTGTCTCTGCTTCTGCCGGTTTTATGCCATCTGGGCACAGAACTAGCGCCAGGCTCCAGGGTGGCACCTTCCGGAACCGCCGGCTTCCGTCTGTATTTTCTTTCACGGATTCCTGCGTCCCGATTGGTGTTGCTAGGTAAGCCGCAGAAGGTCCATAAAACACCATGGCAACGTCACAGACAGAGACCAATGATGAGCCGACGGAGCTGACGACACCCGCGCAGACAGCATCAGGAACCTTGCCAGGTCTTGTGAGGAGCGGTTCTGTCTTCCAGCTCGGTTCTTCTGATGTACAGCTTTGCAGCAGGCACTCAGAGCCTCACAGCCACAAGCAATTTCCTCTTTCCTTAAGCAAGCTATTAATAAAACAAGTCCAGATAGTGTAACAGGGCAATACGTTAGAGCATTACTCAGCACATGTCCTAAGATTTAGAGTCCAGAAAGTGCATCAGTAAACTTCCTGAATGTAATTTACTGTGTGCTCCTGGTACAGAAACCACACCGAGCTGAGAGCTGGATTCATTTAGCTTTGATGAAACGTTTTAGTTATTGCAATACTGAAAAGTTTATTCAGAAAGGTTTAATTCTTATTTTGTTGGAGAAATAAATATCTTGGGGGGGGGGGCACGGTGGCTTAGTGGTTAGCACGTTCGCCTCACACCTCCAGGGTTGGGGGTTCGATTCCCACCTCCACCTTGTGTGTGTGGAGTTTGCATGTTCTCCCCGTGCCTCGGGGGTTTCCTCCGGGTACTCCGGTTTCCTCCCCCGGTCCAAAGACATGCATGGTAGGTTGATTGGCATCTCTGGGAAATTGTCCGTCGTGTGTGAGTGAATGAGAGTGTGTGTGCCCTGTGATGGGTTGGCACTCCGTCCAGGGTGTATCCTGCCTCGATGCCCGATGACGCCTGAGATAGGCACAGGCTCCCCGTGACCCGAGAAGTTCGGATAAGCGGTAGTAAATGAATGAATGAATGAATGAATAAATATCTTTTACAATAAATAAATAAATAAATAGATAGATAGATAGATAGATAGATAGATAGATAGATAGATAGATAGATAAATAAATTAATAAATAAAATATGTGTTGTTTTTTCAGGTATGTAATGTACGCCATCTGTATCTTCATACTTTAAAATCGGCCCTGAAAATGATCCCAGAACCGAATTATATCGTGACACAGACATTATATATATACGATATACGCCGTGTCCTGCTGTAATCACCACGCCATAAAGTATCTCTGTGACGGCGCCTCGTAAAGTCTGTCCGTATGATGAACCAAACATTTACATACGTTCTGTAAATCCTCCAGACATTCAGTGATTTAATGGATCTGTTCTGTCAGATCTGTAAAGTTGGATTTTTAAAAAAAAACTGAACAAATTGTTTTTGTGCTGGAATTTAAGACGTGTACTGGATGTGCTCGTGTTCTGACGGTACAACAGAAGTCTTTCTTTACAAGCAAAAAACTATAAAAAGATTCTAACACGAAAAATTTCCAGGAGTTTTTTTGTTTGCCGTATTTTTATTCTCTAATATCTGAGAGGTAACGTGCTCGCTCTCCATCAGCCCGGGGTTAAACTCACTCTATCATCTCCATCGTGTCTGCCATCACAGATTGCGCTGCCTGACGTTACTGAGTGTGACACGTCACGGTCACTCACACACGGGCGAACGTCTCATCCTTCAGGACGTGTGTAACGAGAGTGACACGTTTTCCCCACTTGTTTATACAACGGTCTCGAGGGCGTCAAGCTGTAAAAACTACAGCTGGTTTACTGACGCTTTGTTCATTAGCACTTGAGAGGAAGTGTGAAAATGCAGCAAGCTGTTTTTTTTTTAGTTTTCATTTTATAATTTTCATTACGAGTTAAAAGGATCCATTAAATCTGATCTGCCGCTGAAAACTCCAAAGCGCTGTCGGGAATTAGAAATGGTTTCAAAGTCAAACAACAAACAGAAAACTATGAACCCTCTGAACTTGTACCGTTCCTCAATGTCACGTGAGTTCATCATCGCGCTCAACCTGTGGAACCTGGACACACCAGAACCACTAGGAAGCTCAGAGCATGAAAGTGTCTTTTTACACCCGGTCACTTCGTGTGTTGTCTCTGATCCGATAGCTATCTGATCTGTTAAAACTGTCCCATTTACATCAGGCTACATAAACGCGTCTCGGCGAATCGGATATCGATCCGATCTTTCTACTCCCGCCCAAAATGCTAATATATTTGCCCTCATTTCCGGGGTAATTGGAACAGAACACACTTTGGTGTACGCGGTTTTCAGAACGCGATCAAAAAGAAGACGAAAAAAAACGGTTACGACGTTTATGCTACAAAAAACAGCGTTTACTGTTTGCTGCGTTTTCGCTGGCGGCAGCAGCGCGTTTTAAGCCCCGACGAGACGCCTGGGTGAAAGATCACCTGCGAGTGACGTACTTCCGTTTGGGAGGAGTTTAGCGCTGACGTATGTGGCTTGAACAACCACATTCATTTACACCTGTCCAGTTTCATCTGAAACGCGCCCCAGACCTCCTCCTGAAGGGGTTTGTACCATCGGGTTTATATCCGTCTCCAAAACGTTTCGGAGGGCATTTAGACCTGGTCTTTTTACCGTCGGGTAGATATCGGATCACAGAACACGCAGGAAGTGACCAGGTGTAAAAAAACCCTAAGATGCCTATATTTTATATTGTGTTTCTGATTCACAGCGGATTTCTGCTGTGTGCTATTTCTATTCTAGCTCCATCTCCTGTCGGTGGATCGTTACCTGATTGTTTTCACCTGTTCCGTGTCTCGACTTTGAGTCCATGCGGTTTCTTATTGTCCGTTTGTCCTGTAACGTCCAAGCCTTAGTTCTCAGTTCTACTTTCATGGGTTTTATTTTAATATCTGTTCATCTGTATTTTTCTGTCCTATTTGGAGTTTTCACTCAGGACAATGTGAATGATATATAACTGATATTTTTAATATAGTATAAAATCTTCCATGCCGTGAATTTAATCTTCAGATCTAAAAGCAAGTTGTATTACGAAATGTGTGTAAATAGAAAAGCGTATGCGGGGGCGCGAGCTGCTCGGCTGCTCACGTCTGCTCAGAGGGTTGTAGTAACCTTGGTTGCTTGGCTGATAATAAAATTCCCTCTTTCAGCAGGTTTTTTCCCTCATCTCCTGATCTGAATGCTCTGGACGCTAGCCAGCTCCGAAGCTGTGTTTAAGCTCCTGTTGTTTATCACACTCCTTACACACACACACACAGGACACATACAGTATCAGCATAGTAAGCATTATTAACATATATCCTAATTCGCACGTATTTGCAACGTTCCTGTTGTCAGCAATTTGTTCAGCTTAATGAGAGAATGCAAGGCATCACATGCATCTGTACCGAAGCCCACGGAGCTGTGCCTGTGTTTCCTCGTGACCTCAGCACTTAACTGAAAGAAGAGCTGTATTTCTGCTCATCCATCCATCACTGACATAACAAAATCACTACTATAATCCCATTCGTGGCTTAAAGCGTGTAAGAGAAGAATATTCCAGGCTTAACGTTTATCACTTCCAGCTTTCTCAATGAAACAGTACTGTTTCGAAAGGAGAACATTTCCAGATATTTCTGAAATACTCAAACCTTCCTGTCTGGTGCCAACAGCTGAACCACAGCGCAGTCAGATTCACCGCGATCCCCGTTCTGATGTCTGATGTGAAGATGATCTGAAACCTGTGTGAAATCTGCGTGATCTGTTGCCTCGTGCTGCCGCTGCCACGTGCCACACGATGCATAAAATCCTGCAGACACACGTTTCAGATGATGTTCACATCAAACGTCAGAATCGTTAAACTTCTTTTTCCGAGCTCTTTGAAACCTATTCTGTATTTCAAGTAGAGTGTTTACGGCGATAGCCGCTAATCAGACCAAGATGTTTGAAGAGCGTTAAATAAACCGCTCTTAGAAAAGTACACTACGCCTTCCAGTGGTGCCTGCTGAACATCTGGAATTCTGTGGAACAGGAAAGGAGCAGAGAACGTGGCCTGCGGCTAAAGTAGTGTCGATCGACTCCGACATCGTGTCTGCTGAACTAACAGACAGAGAAACTCAGGATCGAACTGACGACCAGAGCTGATCCGACATGGTGTGGAATTTTTCACCGGTTAGAAGGATTCGTTTAGATCGTTCATTTAGGAAAGACATAATTCCTCCTGATCCACTAATTAATCACCTACAGTAATTAGAGCTTAGCAATCTTGAGGTACAGTTTCTACACAACAATAACTGCTGCCTGGGATATCAGAGTCCTGCTCACATCTGGTCCACATGAGGAGTGAAGAAATTCAAAACTTCAGCTTCAACATCAAAAAGAATATTTTTATGACTTGGATTTTTTAAAGAGTTTTAGACAGATTTATCTCAGGCAAAAAACCCCCCAAAAACATAAGCACTCACAACCAGGCACGAGATTTATTTAGCTTTCAGATCAATAAAATGACATAAGGGACGTTTGTTCTTTTTTACTTCCATACACCACGTCTAAGACACCGTGTCATGTCGAGCCCCAGTTCCATCATTTCTGTCTATCCATCATATCTATTCATAGTTAGATTAGTACTGGAACAGAACTGTGCAGAAGGTTTGCAACACAACATTGTGTAATGTCTTGTATGACGTATCTATAAGTCACGAACTAAGTCACAGACACTGTATATATCTCTGATACGTAACATTAGATATCTGAGCTTATCAGACCCGCCTGAATCCAATTATCCGGTCACGTCGCAGCAGCTCGATGCATAAACTCATGCAAACACGGGTCAGCGGTTTCGTCGTGTTCACATCAAACATTAGAATGATTTTAAAGAAACGTCTTGAGGTTCCACACACAGCAGCTACAGCACAATATGGTAAAAAAAACAAACAAAAAAACATTACGGACTGGTGCTTCAAATAAACACTCTGTACAACCGTGGTGAGCAGAAAAGCATTTCAGAATGCGTAACATTTATCCTGATGATGGTTCCAGAGGACCTGATAATCCTGGACACACGGTAGGAAGACGAGGCAGGTTTTTTTATTCATTCATTCATTTTCTACCGCTTCATCGTTCATCGGGCATTGAGGCAGGATACACCCTGGATGGAGTGCCAACCCATCACAGGGCACACACACACTCTCATTCACTCTCACACACACACACACACACACACACACACACACACACACACACACACACACACACACACACTACGGACAATTTTCCAGAGATGCCAATCAACCTACCATGCATGTCTTTGGACCGGGGGAGGAAACCGGAGTAGCCGGAGGAAAACCCCGAAGCACGGGGAGAACATGCAAACTCCACACACACAAGGTGGAAACGGGAATCGAACCCCCAAACCTGGAGGTGTGTGGCAAATGTGCTAACCACTAAGCCACCGTGTTCCCCTCAGGTTTTTTTATATTATAAAAAAAGTACTCTTTTGCAGCAGACTGATGTGGATCAACTCCTATGAAGTTAGATGTTTTTCCACAGTAACTAAACGACACACGAGGAACAGAGTCGACACACATTACGAATGCGTATCTTAGATTTTTGACCATAGGAATCTCAGAGCTTTAACGGACCGATGTCGGCTAATAACATCAGACACTTAATTAAAATCGAGTCAGTCGTGTATCAGATATAACAACAACAAAAAAAACTGCTGCAGCAAGACCTAAAAAACTCTAACAAATATCTACACTGTTAAATTAATTCTTATTACCCAGATCACTTAAATAACCACTGAACTGTCATTCATTCTGAACCAACTCACTACAGTTCTCCCACTCCCACAACTAACGCCAAAAAAAAATGACTCGATCGTTAAACAACAATCATAAACTGATGTCCAAATAATTCAACCGTATTCTACAGAATGAAACCAGACTCCGAAACAAAATGGTAAAGGTTTCGTTTCGTTTCGTATCGTAACAGAATCCGCGGTATCGTCGAATATCGAATCGTAGCTTGTGAAATTGGAGAAATCGAAATCGTATCAGACTTAGATTAAATAATCGAGCAACATTCTGTATGAACATTGGGTTGTGAATACGAAGCTGTTGGAGAAGTGCACTACAGATTATTATTATTATTATTATTATTATTATTATTATTATTATTATTATTATTATTATTATTACTGTAATCCTTCCTACCGTTCATGCTCATGGTGATAAGTGTCTTCTCATTCAGCACTCCAGCATGATGTATTAAATGAAGGGAAAACGAACAGCTCCACGTCTCTCAGCACACGGTCTGATGTCTGATGTCCAACTCCTCTCTGTCCCAAGAGCAGCTGCTGGATGAGATGAATCAGACAGACTCGGACAGACTCGGACTCGGGTAGACTCCGACTCGGACAGATTCGGACAGACTCGGACTCGGACAGGATGCAGATGGGTGTTTCCTTCGCGCACAGACGGCTTCAGGAGGCGCTTGTGTTGGACAGCAGCCAGCTGTTGTGCAGCGGTTCTCGGTCAGACTCACATCATCTCTTCTACACGGAGTTTCGAGCTCCTCTACTTGCTCACTGCCGTCCTCACCGTCCCGTGTTAGTGGTGATGAAGAGGATGATGAAGGTGATGATGATGATGATGATGATGATGGTGGTGACACATTCCTGAGCTTCTACATTCACATTTAAAAGCTTTAAGCAGCGACACTTCCCCGTGTTTAGTAGACGTGTGGAAAAATGAACAAAGAATGTTTTCTGCCCCTCTCAGCTTCACCTGCCCTACACCGAGCCTTAACAAAACTAGTGAACAACTTCCACCCTCTGGATTTGTCTGGTATTACACCTTTATTGACACGACTGACCCTAAAATAATAAAAAATATAATAAAAACACTAACTTCTTAACATTTTACATTTAACACTTTACCTATTCAGTATTTAATTCAATTCAAATCAACTGCAGATTCACGTATCAGGAAACATCCATATCGATGATTTAAAAAAAAAAAATCTACTAAATGGAGATCTTGGTGTGTGGTTGTTGTTGCCAGATTGGGTGATTCGAGGATTCATTATGCAGCCTGAGGTCACAGTGCATCATCAGGTTTCCTGTGCTTGTCTGATCGGAGAGGAACCTGACCTGGTTTTCTTCTGCTGTCCACCTCGTGATTCAACATGCCGTGTGTTCTGAGATGCTTACTGTATCTTCTCAACACGGACCTCTGTTTGAGTTATCTGTACATTCATCTCCATCCATTAAGGTGTTTTCACATGGGGTCTGAATTAATGTCTAAAGTGTTGAAATAACACCATCAAGGTTCAATTAACACTATGCTTACAGCTCTGGGAGGTTAGGAGTGACAGAATGTAGGAAGGAAGCATTAAAACTCCCAGACACAGGAACAGTTACTTACCCCAGACAATCACACTGATTAACATCTCACCATAATTATGTTCCCTGCTTCATATCTATAAGTGCTGCATTATCAGGACTGTCAGTCATCACATCGTCTGTATATATTACACACTACTGCTTCTGTATAGTGTACAAAATAATATTGCGCAATATTATTTACACTCTCACACTTTATGTACATAACTGTTCTGTCATACATTCTGTATTTATATTTAATACTCGTACTGTTTATATTGTCTCACATCGTCTTTATTGTCTCACGTCGTCTGTATTGTCTCACATCGTCTGTATTGTCTCACATTGTCTTTGTCTCACATCGTCTGTATTGTCTCACATTGTCTGTATTGTATAGTATAGTGTTATTTATGTGTGTATTGTATAGTATAGTGTTATTTATGTGTGTAGTGTATAGTGTTATTTATGTGTGTATTGTATAGTATAGTGTTATTTATGTGTGTAGTGTATAGTGTTATTTATGTGTGTATTGTATAGTATAGTGTTATTTATGTGTGTATTGTATAGTATAATGTTATTTATGTGTGTATTGTATAGTATAGTGTTATTTATATGTGTATTGTATAGTGTTATTTATGTGTGTATTGTATAGTATAGTGTTATTTATGTGTGTAGTGTATAGTGTTATTTATGTGTGTATTGTATAGTATAGTGTTATTTATGTGTGTATTGTATAGTATAGTGTTATTTATATGTGTATTGTATAGTGTTATTTATGTGTGTATTGTATAGTGTTATTTATGTGTGTATTGTATAGTATAGTGTTATTTATGTGTGTATTGTATAGTATAGTGTTATTTATGTGTGTATTGTATAGTATAGTGTTATTTATGTGTGTATTGTATAGTATAGTGTTATTTATGTGTGTATTGTATAGTATAGTGTTATTTATGTGTGTATAGTATAGTGTTATTTATGTGTGTATTGTATAGTGTTATTTATGTGTGTATAGTATAGTGTTATTTATGTGTGTATTGTATAGTATAGTGTTATTTATGTGTGTATAGTATAGTGTTATTTATGTGTGTATAGTATAGTGTTATTTATGTGTGTATTGTATAGTATAGTGTTATTTATGTGTGTATTGTATAGTATAGTGTTATTTATGTGTGTATAGTATAGTGTTATTTATGTGTGTATTGTATAGTATAGTGTTATTTATGTGTGTATTGTATAGTATAGTGTTATTTATGTGTGTATTGTATAGTATAGTGTTATTTATGTGTGTATTGTATAGTATAGTGTTATTTATGTATGTATTGTATAGTATAGTGTTATTTATGTGTGTATTGTATAGTATAGTGTTATTTATGTGTGTATTGTATAGTATAGTGTTATTTATGTGTGTACTTTTGAGAGTCACAAAACAGCTGGAACCAAATTCCTTGTGTGTGTCAACATCAACACACTTGGCCAATAAACCTGATTCTGATTCTGATTCACACTCCAACTCTAGAGAATAAACACTTAGCATGTGAATAAAACGACTCCCACATTATAGAATGAACCGTGATGGTAAGATACAGTCGGTAAAAAATGTTTTAAATTATATATAAGAGCATGACCTTAGGAGCACATACAGCACATAGGAGCACATACATACTCATAGCACTGCACCTAGTGGACAAACCAGGAATTACAAGTGATAATCATTCATCGATCTGATTCCTCTAGGACTAAATATTTAGTGCCATTTGGATTGCATCGATGTAAATATGCTCATGTAAATATAACATGAACATTTCCGGGGAAGGACAATTAATAACAGGGTTGCCAGTGCTGTAGTTTTCACACCTCGTGAGGCTAAAGAATATACAATGTCATCTGAAACAAGGCCTCAAAAACATCAGAAATGTGTGACCATGAAAGCGAAAAAAGATTGTCTCCCTTTTCCAATTCTTGATTGTTTTACAGCTAGTATCATTTTTTCCTTTAGTCTCAATGAATTATTACACATAATATCCACACGATGGCAGTGTTTCTCTAAAAAAACACAGACGTTTTTTCACCTCTGATGGGATCAGCTGCAGTTTTTATGATTAACTTTACACAGGGATAAAAGTCATGTAATTAATGACCACTAATTAGCATCCTTCTGTCTCACTGTTTGCTTTTGTGCCAAAACAAAATGATAAAAAACAACAACTGACAAATAAATAATTACCTGAAACCCAGCTCTGACATTCATTCATTTCCTACCGCTTATCCGAACTTCTCGGGTCACGGGGAGCCTGTGTCTATCTCAGGCGTCATCGGACATCGAGGCAGGATACACCCTGGACGGAGTGCCAACCCATCACAGGGCACACACACACACTCTCATTTACTCACACACACTCACACACTACGGACAATTTTCCAGAGGTGCCAATCAACCTACCATGCATGTCTTTGGACCGGGGGAGGAAACCGGAGTACCCGGAGGAAACCCCCGAGGCACGGGGAGAACATGCAAACTCCACACACACAAGGCGGAAGCAGGAATCGAACCCCCAACCCCGAAGGTGTAAGGCAAACGTGCTAACCGCTAAGCCACCGTGCCCCCCAGCTCTGACATGTAATGTATGTAAATGATTGTTAGAAGTTAGACAGGATGATGCAGGTTGTTGTGTATTGTGTATATATTAATGTCATACATTTCACCTTGAGAGAACATTCATTTATTCACAGATACTGAAGTGAATGCAGAGCAAATGGATATATTTTTAAATAAAAATTAAATGATCTATCCTGCAAATGTTGGATGATTATTAATTTTTTTGTTCAACTTTTTTTTTGTACAAAAAAGGTGATTTTTCCACCTCTTTGTTCTTTCTATTCATCCGAGACATTTTCTCAGTGACTCGCTAAAAGCATCCATTCTTCTGCTCCACTCTTACACACACCACCAATTGTCCAATCTGTCATGATGCTGTTTTTGTCCCGATCGACTCCGTTCCTCCTGAGTTTTTTTCACACCTGCAAAAGAAAAGAATATAAAAAGCTTCGACTGTGAAGCTCACACGGTTCTTAAAGCAGAGATAACAAACTGCTGCTTAATTTAGTTCCAGTTTACTGTACAGTACGTAGCCGTGTCGATCAGGTTGAGACGAGAAGAAGGAGAACGACACGGAGGCCAGCGGCACCGAAACAAAGCTAGCTTTATGTCACTTCTTTTAATAGCTTTCTTGACTGTATGTGATAAAAGGCAGTGCACCGGTACATCCCTCACCTGTACTCGCATGCTTTGTGGCCAGGTGTGAGCTCACTGACACGATGAGATCCATTTATCAGTGTAATTAATGTTTCAGTATGTTGTAGTGCAGCCTGGGAATTTCATCATGCAGGCTAACTGAGATTCTCTTCACCTTGTGTACATTTCTCGTTGTTTTTGGATTCGTTCCTGAAGCCAGTCATCGCTCAGAATATGGATTACACATCAGTGTAACACTACAGGCAGTGTTTTATTTTAAAACAGCACAAAAATTAAAATAAACACCCCTGAGCCATTCATTCATTCATTTTCTACCGCTTATCCGAACTTCTCGGGTCACGGGGAGCCTGTGCCTATCTCAGGCGTCATCGGGCATCAAGGCAGGATACACCCTGGACGGAGTGCCAACCCATCACAGGGCACACACACACTCTCATTCACTCACACACTCACACACTACGGACAATTTTCCAGAGATGCCAATCAACCTACCATGCATGTCTTTGGACCGGGGGAGGAAACCGGAGTACCCGGAGGAAACCCCCGAGGCACGGGGAGAACATGCAAACTCCACACACACAAGGTGGAGGCGGGAATCGAACCCCCAACCCTGGACGTGTGAGGCGAACGTGCTAACCGCTAAGCCATCGTGCCCCCACCCATGAGCCATTTGTCAGTAATTACATCGCACATCTTGGCATCTGAAGATGTTCGTATTTCTGGTCTGAGTGCGTGATAAAGGAGAGAGAAAGAGAAGGATGAATGAATGCAGCAGGATGGAATCGATGGATCTTCACAAACACACACATCATGGCAGACCTGCCACAAACGCTCACCATTACTGATGTAGGATCGTTGCTGTAGACAAAGCACCACCCGTTTTTTTCCCCTCCATAATTACCCATTTCAGTCTCGACAGCCACAATTTGAAGCGCAGGCTTTTGGACAAAAAGGGCTGTCATTTTCAATAAGTGCTCTGGAAGTGCACGAGGAGGTCCAGGTGTCGAAGCGTCTGAGACATCTGCTGAATCGTTTCCCCTCATCGTTTTCTTCACAGATCGTTGAAAACCTTTTACAGATAAGTTTCTGCGACTTGCACAAAAATAAAAGTGTCTCAGGAAGCTGCAGATTATCTAAAAAAAACACCCGACTGTTTGATATCTTTATTTCCTGTAACGCATTTCTAATCAGTTAGCGATCAAAAATTCAGCTGAAGCGTCTTTTTAATGAGGAACCAAGCTTTTGTTGGGTTTTGTTGCATGGCTTGTGCATAAGTATTCGCTCCTCTTGATCTTTGCCACATTATAGACATTGAAAGTTTATGTCTTACATCTGAAGGTGCAAAACAATTAGATTTCTCGTGACACAAAGGGATCTTTCATTTCTTTATCATCTTCCATTCCTCTGAAGTCTCTATTATTCAAACCAACACCAGTTCTGTAGGTTACAGACTTAGGAGACCATCAACCTAAAAGTACTGTAAGTGTTTCAGTTAGATGAAGGTCTTCACTTGTCTTTTGAAGACGTTCAGTGACTCAGCTGTTCAGACATCTAGGTGAAGTTCATTCCACCACCTCGGTGCAGAACAGAGAAGAGTCTTGATGGGTTCCTCCCTTTTACCCTGAGACATGGTAGGACCAGCGGAGCAGAAAATTGTCTGATGTTCTTCTGATGTTGTGAGCGTGTCACATCAGCAACAGTCCATGGTTTCCCCAAACTGCACAGTGTTGTACAATGAAGTCTCTTGCAGACTTGCCCTCTTTTTGTCTCCCACCATGTTGCCTTCAAACTGAACCAGTTCCTGTTCATAAAAAAAACATCCAAAGGCATGACGCTACCACCACCATGTGTCAGTTTGATGAGATTCCGTTCAATTTAAAGCTTCACCTCAGTTTATTTTAGTCTCATCAAACCAGAGAAGGTTTATTGTTTATTGTGAAAATGAATACTATTAAATAAATAAATAAATAAATAAATAAATAAATAAATAAATAAATAAATAAATAAACAAACCATGGTATTGTGGAATATCTTGTCTACTTGTCTATAGTTTCCCTGTGATCTTCTTCTCCTGTCAGAGCTCTGGGTGTCTCCAGCTTCTTCTGCATCTCATATTCACTACAACAAATCTAAAGCTTTTACAATAAGGGGGCAAATACTTCTGAAATGATGAAATCAATCCCTTTTTCTTTTTTTGTCTCGTGTGACTTTATTCTCCGTAAGATTAATTTCTTTTCAAATTAAAAACAAAAAACACATCTAACCGACCGGTGCGTATTTATACGAGCGTGTTAGCGTTACGTAATGATTTATGAAGCCAGATATCAGAAGAATGACACACGAACAGGTTTAACTGCATTATAACTGCATCATAACCTGAACGTTATTTTAAGTTAAAACTATCGGGACGTTTGAGGACAGGTTTATTCTGAGACTTTAAGCAAAGCATGAACAGAATAAAAATGAACGCAGCCAAGGACGAAGAGAGTCGACAGACACAACCTGCAGGTCTCCATCTTGATTTTACATTTATTTAACTGATTAAATTACAATAAGACAAACTTCATCCTAATCACAGATCTCAACATCCGAGCGATCTGGAAGCTCTCTTCTTCTCCTCCTAGTTAGATTACAGACTCCGAGGTTTAGTTTCCCTGATAAAATAAACGAACCCGAGCAGCTGCACAGTAACACGAATGAATATTTTTTATCTTTCACGACTCTGTGAAACGTTTTCTTAACTTAAATTTTACATTTACAGCATTTACCAGACGCCCTTGTCCAGAGTTAACTTACATTTTATCTTAGTTTTTTTATACAACTGAGCAATTGAGGGTTAAGGGCCTTGCTCAAGGACTCAGCAATTGCAGCTTGGTGGACGTAGGAATTGAACTCACAACCTTCCGATTGGTAGCCCAACAACTTAATCACTAGGCTACCACATCCCCACCTGTTTGCATCTTTCTGCGGTCAGCTTGCGAATCTTTAATTGTTCTGTTTAATAACATGAACGACGCTTAGTGGTTAACACGTTCACCTCACACCACCAGGGTTGGGGGTTCGATTCCCGCCTCCACCTTGTGTGTGTGGAGTTTGCATGTTCTCCCCGTGCCTCGGGGGTTTCCTCCGGGTACTCCGGTTTCCTCCCCTGGTCCAAAGACATGCATGGTAGGTTGATTGGCATCTCTGGAAAATTGTCCATAGTGTGTGAGTGTGTGTGTGAATGAGTGTGTGTGTGTGCCCTGTGATGGGTTGGCACTCCGTCCAGGGTGTATCCTGCCTCGATGCCCGATGACGCCTGAGATAGGCACAGGCTCCCCGTGACCCAAGAAGTTCGGATAAGCGGTAGAAGATGAATGAATGAATGAACATGAACGACTGGATTCTACAACAACGATACACATGAGTGTAAAAGCCACAGACGACATCATCTGTTACTGTAACTGAACATTAATTCATTTCCTGATGAATTCAATACAGTAAATCTTTACATACTTTCCACACAAAATGTCTACACAAGTAAAATAAAATAAAAACATATTTTCATTTAATTGTTAATAAATATGTTTTTTTTTTCAACTGCCAACAGGAGCTGCATCATGAACCCGTGTAGGTTTTTGAGAGTGTTTTGTTAAATGGTGAAATTATCAAAAAAAAAAAAAAAAAAAAAAATATATATATATATATATATATATATATATATATATATATATATATATATATATATATATATATATATATATATATATATTTTATCAGAGTAAAAACCTAAAATGTTATTTCATTATCATTATTTATTTTTTTATATTTTACATTTCGGCTGTTTTATGTTTTATCCTTTTTCTATTTTACGAAAAGAATTAATCATATTAATAAGTATAATAATAAATTACATTTTGAAGGTATTTTTTATTTTTAGTTTAGTATTTATTTTATTTTATTAAATATTTGTATTTTTTATTTTTATTTTAATAATTGTTTTATTTGACTAAATATTTTTATTTTTAGTTTAAGTAATTATTTTTATTTTAGTAAATATTTGTATTTTTATTTTCAGTTTAATAATTGTTTTATTTTATTAAATATTTTTATTTTTAGTTTAGTAAATATTTAAATTTTTAGTTTTCTTTTAGTAAATCTGTTTTTGTTATGTTTAGTTGAAGCCTATAACCCTTGAGGGAACCCTTCAGTCATTAACGCACGTCAGTCACCAACGACGATGAAGTATGACGTAATGACTGAACGGTAATCGAATGAAATCGGATGATTAAAGACGTGTTGTATTTCAGATGGTAGAAGATGTGTTTGTGTCTGTAGAAGCAGAGCTGAGTGTAGAGATCATTAATCAGGAGCCTGAGAAAGGTTTAAGAAGCTCAGGAAAAAAACAGAACTGCAAACTGAGTGCAGTAAAGTAAAGACAGAACAGAGATACAGTCGATGGAGATACAGTCTGTGGAGATACAGTCTATGGAGATACAGTCTATGGAGATACAGTCTATGGAGATACAGTATATGGAGATACAGTCGATGGAGATACAGTCTATGGAGGTGTAGTCGATGGAGATACAGTCTATAGAGATACAGTCTATGGAGATTCAGTCTATAGAGATACAGTCTATAGAGATAGAGTATATGGAGATACAGTCTATGGAGATACAGTCTATAGAGATAGAGTATATGGAGATACAGTCTATAGAGATACAGTCTATACAGATACAGTATATGGAGGTGTAGTCGATGGAGATACAGTCTATAGAGATAGAGTATATGGAGATACAGTCTATAGAGATAGAGTATATGGAGATACAGTCTATAGAGATAGAGTATATGGAGATACAGTCTATAGAGATAGAGTATATGGAGATACAGTCTATGGAGATACAGTCTATAGAGATAGAGTATATGGAGATACAGTCTATAGAGATAGAGTATATGGAGATACAGTCGATGGAGATACAGTCTATAGAGATACAGTATATGGAGATACAGTCGATGGAGATACAGTCTATGGAGGTGTAGTCTATGGAGATTCAGTCTATAGAGATAGAGTATATGGAGATACAGTATATGGAGATACAGTCTATAGAGATAGAGTATATGGAGATACAGTCTATAGAGATAGAGTATATGGAGATACAGTCTATGGAGATACAGTCTATAGAGATAGAGTATATGGAGATACAGTCGATGGAGATACAGTCTATAGAGATAGAGTATATGGAGATACAATATATGGAGATACAGTCTATAGAGATACAGTATATGGAGATACAGTCGATGGAGATACAGTCTATAGAGATACAGTCTATGGAGATTCAGTCTATAGAGATACAGTCTATAGAGATAGAGTATATGGAGATACAGTCTATGGAGATACAGTCTATAGAGATAGAGTATATGGAGATACAGTCTATAGAGATACAGTCTATGGAGATACAGTCTATAGAGATACAGTCTATACAGATACAGTATATGGAGGTGTAGTCGATGGAGATACAGTCTATAGAGATAGAGTATATGGAGATACAGTCTATAGAGATAGAGTATATGGAGATACAGTCTATAGAGATAGAGTATATGGAGATACAGTCTATAGAGATAGAGTATATGGAGATACAGTCTATGGAGATACAGTCTATAGAGATAGAGTATATGGAGATACAGTCTATAGAGATAGAGTATATGGAGATACAGTCGATGGAGATACAGTCTATAGAGATACAGTATATGGAGATACAGTCGATGGAGATACAGTCTATGGAGGTGTAGTCTATGGAGATTCAGTCTATAGAGATAGAGTATATGGAGATACAGTATATGGAGATACAGTCTATAGAGATAGAGTATATGGAGATACAGTCGATGGAGATACAGTCTATAGAGATAGAGTATATGGAGATACAATATATGGAGATACAGTCTATAGAGATACAGTATATGGAGATACAGTCGATGGAGGTGTAGTCGATGGAGATACAGTCTATAGAGATACAGTCTATGGAGATTCAGTCTATAGAGATACAGTCTATAGAGATAGAGTATATGGAGATACAGTCTATGGAGATACAGTCTATAGAGATAGAGTATATGGAGATACAGTCTATAGAGATACAGTCTATGGAGATACAGTCTATAGAGATACAGTCTATACAGATACAGTATATGGAGGTGTAGTCGATGGAGATACAGTCTATAGAGATAGAGTATATGGAGATACAGTCTATAGAGATAGAGTATATGGAGATACAGTCTATAGAGATAGAGTATATGGAGATACAGTCTATAGAGATAGAGTATATGGAGATACAGTCTATGGAGATACAGTCTATAGAGATAGAGTATATGGAGATACAGTCTATAGAGATAGAGTATATGGAGATACAGTCGATGGAGATACAGTCTATAGAGATACAGTATATGGAGATACAGTCGATGGAGATACAGTCTATGGAGGTGTAGTCTATGGAGATTCAGTCTATAGAGATAGAGTATATGGAGATACAGTATATGGAGATACAGTCTATAGAGATAGAGTATATGGAGATACAATATATGGAGATACAGTCTATAGAGATACAGTATATGGAGATACAGTCGATGGAGATACAGTCTATAGAGATACAGTCTATGGAGATTCAGTCTATAGAGATACAGTCTATAGAGATAGAGTATATGGAGATACAGTCTATGGAGATACAGTCTATAGAGATAGAGTATATGGAGATACAGTCTATAGAGATACAGTGTATGGAGATACAGTCTATAGAGATACAGTCTATACAGATACAGTATATGGAGGTGTAGTCGATGGAGATACAGTCTATAGAGATAGAGTATATGGAGATACAGTCTATAGAGATAGAGTATATGGAGATACAGTCTATAGAGATAGAGTATATGGAGATACAGTCTATAGAGATAGAGTATATGGAGATACAGTCTATGGAGATACAGTCTATAGAGATAGAGTATATGGAGATACAGTCTATAGAGATAGAGTATATGGAGATACAGTCGATGGAGATACAGTCTATAGAGATACAGTATATGGAGATACAGTCGATGGAGATACAGTCTATGGAGGTGTAGTCTATGGAGATTCAGTCTATAGAGATAGAGTATATGGAGATACAGTATATGGAGATACAGTCTATAGAGATAGAGTATATGGAGATACAGTCTATAGAGATAGAGTATATGGAGATACAGTCTATGGAGATACAGTCTATAGAGATAGAGTATATGGAGATACAGTCGATGGAGATACAGTCTATAGAGATAGAGTATATGGAGATACAGTATATGGAGATACAGTCTATAGAGATAGAGTATATAGAGATACAGTCTATGGAGATACAGTATATGGAGATACAGTCTATAGAGATTCAGTCTATAGAGATACAGTCTAGAGATAGAGTATATGGAGATACAGTCTATGGAGATACAGTCTATAGAGATAGAGTATATGGAGATACAGTCTATAGAGATACAGTCTATGGAGATACAGTCTATAGAGATACAGTCTATAGAGATACAGTATATGGAGGTGTAGTCGATGGAGATACAGTCTATAGAGATAGAGTATATGGAGATACAGTCTATAGAGATAGAGTATATGGAGATACAGTCTATAGAGATAGAGTATATGGAGATACAGTCTATAGAGATAGAGTATATGGAGATACAGTCTATGGAGATACAGTCTATAGAGATAGAGTATATGGAGATACAGTCTATAGAGATAGAGTATATGGAGATACAGTCGATGGAGATACAGTCTATAGAGATACAGTATATGGAGATACAGTCTATAGAGATACAGTATATGGAGATACAGTATATGGAGATACAGTCTATAGAG
Source organism: Tachysurus fulvidraco (assembly GCF_022655615.1). NCBI lineage: Eukaryota > Metazoa > Chordata > Actinopteri > Siluriformes > Bagridae > Tachysurus > Tachysurus fulvidraco. The sequence goes on from NC_062538.1 coordinate 1,305,444, forward strand.
ATACAGTATATAGAGATACAGTCGATGGAGATACAGTCTATAGAGATAGAGTATATGGAGATACAGTCTATGGAGATACAGTCTATAGAGATACAGTCTATGGAGATACAGTCTATAGAGATACAGTCTATGGAGATACAGTATATGGAGATACAGTCTATAGAGATAGAGTATATGGAGATAGAGTATATGGAGATAGAGTATATGGAGATACAGTATATGGAGATACAATCTATAGAGATACAGTCTATAGAGATACAGTATATGGAGATACAGTCGATGGAGATACAGTCTATGGAGGTGTAGTCTATGGAGATTCAGTCTATAGAGATAGAGTATATGGAGATACAGTATATGGAGATACAGTCTATAGAGATAGAGTATGTGGAGATACAGTCTATAGAGATAGAGTATATGGAGATACAGTCTATGGAGATACAGTCTATAGAGATAGAGTATATGGAGATACAGTCGATGGAGATACAGTCTATAGAGATAGAGTATATGGAGATACAATATATGGAGATACAGTCGATGGAGATACAGTCTATAGAGATACAGTATATGGAGACACAGTCTATGGAGATACAGTATACGGAGATACAGTCGATGGAGATACAGTCTATAGAGATAGAGTATATGGAGATACAGTATATGGAGATACAGTCTATGGAGATACAGTCTATAGAGATAGAGTATATGGAGATACAATATATGGAGATACAGTCGATGGAGATACAGTCTATAGAGATACAGTATATGGAGACACAGTCTATGGAGATACAGTATATGGAGATACAGTCGATGGAGATACAGTCTATAGAGATACAGTCTATGGAGATACAGTCTATAGAGATACAGTCTATGGAGATACAGTATATGGAGATACAGTCTATAGAGATAGAGTATATGGAGATAGAGTATATGGAGATAGAGTATATGGAGATACAGTATATGGAGATACAGTCTATAGAGATACAGTCTATGGAGATTCAGTCTATAGAGATACAGTATATGGAGATACAGTCGATGGAGATACAGTCTATGGAGGTGTAGTCTATGGAGATTCAGTCTATAGAGATAGAGTATATGGAGATACAGTATATGGAGATACAGTCTATAGAGATAGAGTATATAGAGATACAGTCTATGGAGATACAGTATATGGAGATACAGTCTATAGAGATAGAGTATATGGAGATAGAGTATATGGAGATAGAGTATATGGAGATACAGTATATGGAGATACAGTCTATAGAGATACAGTCTATGGAGATTCAGTCTATAGAGATACAGTATATGGAGATACAGTCGATGGAGATACAGTCTATGGAGGTGTAGTCTATGGAGATTCAGTCTATAGAGATAGAGTATATGGAGATACAGTATATGGAGATACAGTCTATAGAGATAGAGTATATGGAGATACAGTCTATGGAGATACAGTCTATAGAGATAGAGTATATGGAGATACAGTCGATGGAGATACAGTCTATAGAGATAGAGTATATGGAGATACAATATATGGAGATACAGTCGATGGAGATACAGTCTATAGAGATACAGTATATGGAGACACAGTCTATGGAGATACAGTATATGGAGATACAGTATATGGAGATACAGTCGATGGAGATACAGTCTATAGAGATACAGTATATGGAGACACAGTCTATGGAGATACAGTATATGGAGATACAGTATATGGAGATACAGTCTATGGAGATAGAGATAGAAATTATTTATGTTCCAGCTGTAACTTTCTGATAATCGTTATAGGAAATTAATGCACAGGCACAGAGTTGAGAATTCCTCTACGCTGTCGTAATAAACAAACAAACAAACAAACAAATAAACAAATAAATAAATAAACGTATATAAACGAGTACATGTGCTCAGCTCACTGGTGTTTCAGAAGTTAAGTATTTTTGATACAGACAGAAACGCCGCCATGCCGCCCGCTGGGTTACATCCTTCCTTCCCGATTTCAAACGAACGGACGAACGTACGGGAAAATCAAAGGGAAAGAGAAATGCTGGTCTTTACTGTGAGCTTCATGAAGGTGGAGTCACCGGTTAAAACTAAAGGTCAAGAGGTCAAGCATGAGCCAATGTTTGAATAATAGATTTGGCTCACGGTTTACCAGCAACCAACATAACAAAATTGAATAACAGACCAGACAGCAGGTACCTGGTTCTTGTTCACTGTAGACAAGTTGTGCACACACACACAAACACACACACACACACACACAAACACACACACACACACACACACACACACACACACACACACACACACACACACACACACACACACACACACACACACACACACACATTTGTCAGCCTTAAGGCTAGGGAGTGCGTTCTAGTCAGTGACTGTAGCATCCAGGCTTTCAGGAGCTTCCTGCTGAATTATTTTGATCTGCTTGCTTTCTGGATTCTGTAAACTTCATCACATCTTCTGTTATATTCTATAAATTCTTATTCATTCTGGCAGGAAACACAGATTCGGTTTCGACTGGAAATTTGTGGGAGCATTTATGCATCCGTCATGATAAGATCAGAATTCATAAACTGTATAAAATCTTCCTGCTTATTGTTTGACTTGTTCCTCATGCCGTAGCCGTAGACGAGTACGGAACACGCTCGCGTTCATTCCACGCCGTAACGTCGGATTCCCGGTCTCCGGTGTTTGGGCCTTTCAAGTACCGGACGTCATTAAGACACACGCAAGGGTTTCTTTAAAGAAGTGTGACGCAGCATGTAGGAGGAAGGAGAAAACATCTTACGGCTTTTATTCAGCTGCTTTATACTTGTCACAGACTATGTGATAAAAAACAGCTTTCCAGCATGATGTACAGACGTCTTAACGCGCAGAGAAAAGATCGACGATTATCTAGAAACAACAGGTTGATAAATGTGATCAAAACACAGTGATATTGTTCTTTTGACTAATTTCATTCATTCATTCATTCATTCATTCATTCATTCATTCATTCATTCATTTATTAATTTTCTACCGCTTATCCGAAAGTCTCGGGTCACGGGGAGCCTGTGCCTATCTCAGGCGTCATCGGGCATCGAGGCAGGATACACCCTGGACGGAGTGCCAACCCATCACAGGGCACACACACACACACTCTCATTCACTCACACACTCACACACTACGGACAATTTTCCAGAAATTCCAACCAACCTACCATGCATGTCTTTGACCGGGGGAGAAAACTCTAACTTAGTGCTAACCACTAAGTCACTGTGCCCCCTGGTTTGACTAATTTATCTTTATTTATTTACCTGAATGTTGTAGTTATTAGCACACTTTTGTGGACTGGGAATAAAGCCTTGTATACGCTCACAGCCAGCTGATCAGATATATATCGGACATCGTTCTTACGAATGTTTTAATTATTTCTCGCCGTACTCTGGCGTTCTCTTCGGCCCAGGAAATGGAAATAAACTTACTGGATATTTTTATTCAGTGAAAAAGAAATTCAGGGGTGCACGGTGGCTTAGTGGTTAGCATGTTCGCCTCACACCTCCAGGGTTGGGGGTTCGATTCCTGCCTCCGCCTTGTGTGTGTGGAGTTTGCATGTTCTCCCCGTGCCTCGGGGTTTTCCTCCGGGTACTCCGGTTTCCTCCCCCGGTCCAAAGACATGCATGGTAGGTTGATTGGCATCTCTGGAAAATTGTCTGTAGTGTGTGTGTGTGAATGAGAGTGTGTGTGTGTGCCCTGTGATGGGTTGGCACTCCGTCCAGGGTGTATCCTGCCTCGATGCCCGATGACGCCTGAGATAGGCACAGGCTCCCCGTGACCCGAGAAGTTCGGATAAGCGGTAGAAAATGAATAAATGAATGAATGAATGAAAAAAGAAATGAATGATTTGATCACCGTTAGTCATGAACCAGAACACTGTTGGGTTTCTGTATGTAGAGTATCATGAGTTTAGCTGAATACAATAAAACACTAAATACATTAAAACCATAACATTTGCCACTACTCTGGATTGTGAAATCACAAGTGAGAAGAAGCTGAGATTTTAGGGTCCGATCTGTGTTTGTTTGGCAGAAATAAAATGGAAAATTCAACCTGTTTCCGTATGCGGAAGGATGGAAGGACGAGTCCATTGGAATGCGAATGTGCTTTTCCGTGTTGAGAGCCAAAGAGCAGGATGGATAATGATGAAGGTCGTCATCTTTTATCTTTTCATGTGCGTCATCGTTTTATTTTTCGTTGAATTATCGCGTATTTTGTGCTCCTGTTTGGTGGGAAAAAATGACTCATCAGGGACGAAGAGATATAATCAACTCCAGACTAATTGTTACGGCTTGTTTTTACGTGACAAACTTCACCAAAGAATATTCAGTGATTAACGACCTAATATTCAGAATGATGATGATGATGTACATTAATATCCTGCAGTAATCTTTCTCATCTCACGGTAGCGGCTCTAAATAAAAGCGGTACATTATGTGCTGTTTATTTCACCCACACAGATCATTTGAATTTTATAAATGCAAACGAACTCATGCCTGGAGGTCGCGTTCGCTGGAGTGTGTTGTGAGAACACGCCGTAAAGACACATGCAAATAAGAAGGTTTGGTAAACAGAAGCGGCTGAAATTCCTGCTCCGTGTTTTTAGAACGATTACGTGGTGTACTGTGACATTTCCTTAAAAGAACAGAGAGCGCTGTTACTCCAAACTCACCTGTACAGGAAATCAAGGGGAAAATAGGAAGATTTATGTATGCAAGATCAAATGGTGCATTACATTTTTATCATATTTCATTTCTAAACTCACTATCAATGACCTTGTGTTGTTTGGCATCTTCTTCCTGGTTCTCTGGTTTTCTTCCTCTTTCCAAAATAATTGCCCCCCCCCCGGATATGAATGTGTGTGTTCATGGCCTCCTGACATAAACTCACTCTCATTCATTCATCTTCTACCGCTTATCCGAACTTCTCGGGTCACGGGGAGCCTGTGCCTATCTCAGGCGTCGTCGGGCATCAAGGCAGGATACACCCTGGACGGAGTGCCAACCCATCACAGGGCACACACACACTCTCATTCACTCACACACACACACACACACACACTACGGACAATTTTCCAGAGATGCCAATCAACCTACCATGCATTTCTTTGGACCGGGGGAGGAAACCGGAGTACCCGGAGGAAACCCCCGAGGCACGAGGAGAACATGCAAACTCCACACACACAAGGGGGAGGCGGGAATTGAACCCCCAACCCTGGAGGTTTGAGGCGAACGTGCTAACCACTAAGCCACCGTGTCCCCCTCTGTCATGAACTGAGTGTAAATTCAGACCTTTCCTTTACAAACTGATTCTGGGATTGGGATTGGAACCTGCTGTGACCTGTGACCTTTGACCCTGACCAGGATAAAGTGGTTACTGAAAACCACTGTGATGATTTTCCAAATCATTAGTAAGTAAATCTTTCCGAGAGGCGACTGACCGTGTTTAGTAGATATCACAAAACCTTACTGCTGGGGTTGCCAAACTATCGGTCACAACCCCATGTGAGGGTCACTCGACACTTCACTTACAAATTTGTTTATGGGAGAAACTTGGGGTTTTGTTTGAGTTATGAAGATAAAGTTCCTCTGCTATCAGTTTACAATAATAGCAAACAAACATTGTTAAAGGAATAAAACCAAGAGTGTAAGAACTTTCCTGGATCCCCAACAACACCGAGGACTCATCAATACAAAAGTATGCTAGATACATCTACACTACAGTGTCCATCGGGTTCTTCTAGAATATCCATCTTTCTCCATGTCTTCACTGGAGCTAAGATTCCTAAACCCTGTTCCATCATGACAATGTTCCTGTGCACAAAGCAGCTCCATGATCCGTCGGAGAAAGTAGAAGAACGTCGAGTGTCCTGCACAGAGCCTTGAATCTGACTCAACACCACTGAACACCTTTGGGATGAACTGGAACTGGAGTCTCGTCAACATCCCGACATCAGAGTCTGATCTCACTGATGATCTTGTAGCTGAATGAACACAAACCCACACAGATACTGTACACTCCAACATCTAGTGCAAACACTTCACAGAAGGGAAACAGGAAGGTGAAGGAAATAAACCTGGAGTGAGATGTTTAACAGGAACATGCTGTATGAGTCTGAAGGTCAGGAGTTTAATAAGAAAATTTTCCATTTGTCATCATTTGCTTCGGTGAAATCGGTGCATCCTGTTGAAGAATTCAGGATATTCAGTGCAACAAACTTCACATTCAACTGGAAAATAATGTCATTTTTTTTTACCTTGCTTAATAAATCAAGTGCCAGATTTATCCTGTTTATGAAATGAACCTCCATCAAAAATCAGACATACGAATCAAATACCGATTAAAGTGTAAACGATCCTTTTTAGAATTTTGATCTATTCAAATTTAAACAGTATATTTTGAAAACCAGAGAACTTTTCCTCTAGACCAGGGGTCGGCAACCTTAAACACTCAGAGCCATTTGGAGCCGCTTCCCACAGAAAAAAAAAACACAGGGGGCCACAAAACCCTTCTGACATCTAAAATGAAGAGAACACCACATTTATCGTTTTTTTACCTTTATGGAAAGTGTAGAAAAAACTGTAGTGTGTCGCATTTATGACATCAATAAACTGCTACCGAGTAAACGTGATTTTATTTCTGCAGGCAGACAAAAATATTTTGAACAGTTTGAACTAACCTTAACAAAAAAGACGCTGGGTCGAAGGTCACTTTCGAATAAAACGTTCAACGTCTAATCGAATCCTCTTCGTATTCATGACATCAACATTTTAACTCGCCGGCTGCGGCGAACCGAAACTGCGTCTGCTCCTGTGTCGGATTTCGCAAGTCGGCGATTATGACACGTATTTTGAGCGACAAAAAAAATAAACACGGTTTATTTTAATGTTACAAGAACATCATAAACTTAGGATTTATAATTACATTTAAAAAAAAAACTAACTAACTAAAATAAAATAAATTTAAATTAAATATTTATTTTCCAAATCTACAGGGAGCCGCAGCAGAGGGATGAAAGAGCCACTAGCGGCTCCGGAGCCGCGGGTCGCCGACCCCTGGTCTAGTCTATATTTTTCTTTATGGCTCCTCGCTGTTATTGCGAATCTTAACTCTAAACACTTTAAAAATTCAACATACGAATAAATCCACCATAAAACCTAAACACAACAGACGATCATTAACGCTAACTCCTTTACACAAAGTGACCACTAGATGGAGCAAAGACAATTCGTAGGGTTATAAGGAGTCTTATAAGGACTACACCACAATCTCTGAGTTACAAACCACCACATTTAATTCTTCACATTTTACATTTGGCTAAACACGTGGCTCGACGTATAAAATAAAAGCAGACAAAAAAACAAACAACAATAGAAAACAAAATACACCGAACACACACACAGAGCCAGACAGAGCATTTTGCAGTGCAGTGGAAATAAGTAAAGTTTTGTGAATTAAGAGCATTTTCAGGTGGAATGACACAAAAACGCCGGTTCTCTGATATGTAATATAACATCTATAGCACAAATTAGCATCCTTGTCCGTACGTCATGTCCATCCTATATACAGTGTGCAATCCTTTTTAATGCTAAAAACCCCTTCATTTTCCAAGTCTTATAAATACAGTACCGTTTATTTGTGCTATAGAACCTCGTCAAACAGAAAAAGCCGAACGCACACACACACACACACACACGCACACACACACACCTACAGGAAGGAAGCCCTGGCCATGTCAAGAAAACCACGCTGCTGGTCTTGTACAATCACGTTATAACAATATGTTTAACAGGAGAACCGGAGCAGCGCACCTTCCTGCATTAGAGCCAGATCCTACCGGCTTTTACGCTAATTTCTCTTTGCTAACTCTGTAAACAAAAAGACCAAAGTTTTCTAATCCAAAGTGACATTTGGAACCATATCAGGAGATTTTTTTTTTCTTGTCCTTTTGGACAGTTTGCTCAAGAATCTCTGTAAACATTGCACACAAACGCAGAGCAGACGCTAACACGAACAGTAAGCTTTGTCGTGCACGTGTATCTGAAAGGATTAATGCGATACGAGATCCTCGGCCCGAGGCGTCTTACGTGAAGTGCACTCGAGCGTTCGGACACAAATGTTCTGGTTAATTATTATGGAAAGTAATCGGCATCGACATCACGTTCTACGTCCTCGACCACGTCCTCGCCCACTTCCGTCGAAACAAACGTGTTAGGTTTAAATACCAGACTGTTGTTTATTGCTGAAAGGGATCAAGCTGAAATGTTAATAGGGGAAGGTTGAAGAACTCAGACCGGGCACTTTTACTATTCTTTTTTTTTTTTTTTCCTTTTCACAAGTGCAGCTGGTTATAGCGCATGGAGCCAGAAACCTCCACCTGTTGCTCTTCGTCAGCAGCTCATATTTCCTCCGCCTTCAGACAAGGGTTTGCAGTAAGATTAAAAAAAAGTTCCTAGTTTAAAAACACGCACTTAGCTTTTATGGAATGTAACAAGTCAGTCTTTCCAGAATAATAATAATAATTAATAATAATAAAATAAAAGTGCTGGTCTCAGATCAGCTCCTGTCCTTTTGACGATAGTGTAGTGTCTGTTACAATCTAAACCAAATCCAGTCTTTTCTTTAAGAATACGACACACGCTGATTTCCGGAGCTCCTGCGTTTTCTTTTCTGGAAGTGGTTATGGTGAAGACAAGCGCCAGAGAGTGTCATGAGGTAGCTTATGTATAGCTGTGAAAATTAAGCCACATTCCAAAGGTCAAGTTTTTGTCCTACATTGTACCTAAAATATTTAAGTTCATGGTGATGGTTTGGTTTTTTAATAAAAGTAGAACAACCCGTTTGGAGCAAAAGTCCTTCTGCCGTGCTGTAAGTGTCATATTCCGTTTGTTCACTTACCAGATGATTCAGAGGGTTTGAACTAAAACAGAATATGGAAGAAAAGAACAGTAATAAAATTCTTTTGGATTTCTAAACGTGATAAATAGCTATATCATGGAGGTCAATGATCGGTTACAATTCCCATTGGTGTTGGAGGAAGTCGTAGCCAGAGAGCAAGTCGTCAGCTCCACCGTTCCGCTCTCTGCAAAAGATGTCTGCTTCGTCATTTGCTCGCTGTAGATGTAATCCGCTTTGTTTGTTGAAGACAGAAATTGAGGCTTTCTCATGCACAGAATTTCTTGGAAGGCGCCCCTGAACTCCGGACTCCTACAGTAGATCAGGGGGTTGAAGGCCGAGTTGGAGTATCCTATCCAATTTAGGATTTTAAAGAGCAACAAATGGCAGTTGGGTGTCACCTCAGCCATTTTCACGTTGAGGACAAAGAACGGCAGCCAGCAGAGTGTAAAGATGCCCATGATGATCCCCAGAGTCTTCAACGCTTTGTGGTCTTTCAGGCCAAACCTGCTCCTGCGGCTCCTCGCCTCGTTCCCATCCAGGTTTTGTGTTCGAATGTGACCTTCCGAGCGGTAGATGTTTCGAAGCTGCCGCCGAGCTTCCAGGTAGACTCGGCCGTAGACGAATATCATGACCACAAGTGGGAAGTAGAAGGAGATGATGGATGAGGTCCATGCATAGATTATGCTGATAGTGAATTCACAGCAGTTCTCGTCATGCAGGCAGTCCTGCGCTTGCTGGTCGCTCGACACCCACCATTTCGAGTGGATGACCGGAAAGGATACGAGGCCAGCCACCACCCACACAGCCAGCACCACCCAACAGGCCCGGCGCTTGGTCAGCAGAGCCTGGTAGCGCAGTGGCCACATGATCGCCAGGTAACGGTCTAGGGATATGACGCACAACGTTTCGATGCTCGCTGTTACGCACATCACGTCTGTCGACAACCAGAAATAGCAGAAGGGGTTCCCAAAGTGCCACTTGTCCAAGAGGATATCGCAAGCAGCAAAAGGCACGACAAGAAGCCCCATGACCAGGTCGGCACACGCCAGATTGCTGATGAAACAGTTGGTGACGGTCTGCAGACGCTGGAAACGTGCGATTGCAGTAATAACCAGAACATTTCCAAATATGATAGCCAGGACCAGAAGTCCTATTACGACGGCCAGGACCACTGTCTCTTCTTGGCTGTATGTAGTTTTCTGAGATGTGAAATTGTTGCACTCACTCATATTTGCCACCATCACGATCTACAGTATGATACACATAAAGACCGAAAGTGAGTCCATGTCAAGTCAAGGCAAAGCAAGGCAGGTTTACGCATAACACACGATAAGTCAAATGACAAACAAGGTTAATGTCTGAAGTCTGAAGTGCTAACGTGCTATCAGCATTTCAAAATAGTGAAATAGGTTGTTCTGTATCTGTGTTTATCTGATCTCTGCTGCGGTTTCGCATAAAATTATCCACTTATCTTCTCTATCAGAACGTCCTGATCCGAGTTCTTAGACAGACAGAGTTTCAGGAAAATATATTTCTCTGAAAATAACTACAAACATTTCACCCCCTTATAAAGAGGAATTTGTTGAGATGTTGCCATGTTTACTGGAGCTTGCAGACCCTATCGGCGAGAGATCAGAGCTCAAAGATCACAGCTCAGAGATCACAACTCAGAGATCAGATATCAGTGCAAAATCCTGATTGACTATTTGCACAAATTCACAAGAGAGAGGTTAAGAATCTTAAAGTCTTAAATACTCACCTAAAGAGGTCTTTGCAGACGTGCGACAAAAAACACCGGTTAATTCTTGAACCCATAAAACCAGTCCGTTTGAAGTTCTAATAAATATTCCTTTCAGAGAGTGTTTGTTTTGTTCTCATGACAAAATGTTCAACAATGGGGCGTTTGACAGGCTGTCCGTCCTTCCTCTTTCTACTTTCCTTTTCTGTCTTCCTTCCCGTCTCTCTCTCTCTCTCTCTCTCTCTCTCTCTCTCTCTCTCTCACTCTCTCAGCACTCACGGCATTTGAGCACATGAGGTCTCGATGACTGAATGTGCCTCTGACACACACTGAGAGCCTTATATCAGCCGGTGACCTCACAACACATCCAACCAACCAGAAGCTGCATTTCCTCAAGCGCTTCAGATAACTGTGTTTAGAGAACGAGTGATACTACTTTTCTTTCTGACTCTGCAACAAAGACAAGCACTAATTTAGTGTACATTGTCTATATAAGGGCTTCTCAAGCTCTATTTGCAGATAAGCAATGATTCATGCGTTGAAATTGAAACAAATTTACAGAGCAATTAAAAAAGAAAAGTACAGTGTTTATGTTTTTTTTATTATAATGAGATAAATTAGCAGGTAGATCATTGGTTCGGGATAAAATGCAAGAAAATGCATCAATTCTGAGATATTTAATCTGACAACGATAAAGATCTGACCGTTAGATGGTTTTAGTTTTCTTTCTTTCTTTCTTTCTTTCTTTCTTTCTTTCTTTCTTTCTTTCTTTCTTTCTTTCTTTCTTTCTTTCTTCCCTAGAATTCAGCAGGTTGAAGGACTTGATGGCTCAGTAACATTCAGTTGCAGATAAGAAGATTAAGAGCAGGAAGTTCTGCGCTAAATATATAACATTTTTACATTCTTGCACCACCGTTTTATTCTGACATTAAAACTGTTCTGAATGAAACTAATTGAAATGGGTTGAGATTTATT
>NC_062538.1:1322097-1349597 GCF_022655615.1 Tachysurus fulvidraco
CGCAGAGGAAGACAGGAAAGAAAGACAGACGATGAAGTTGGACCGGACTGACCTGCAGATACGAGAGATTTATAGGAAAGGAAGGAATAGGCAGAGAAAAAAGCCACTTCCTTTTCAGCGTTAATTCCATGACATGTCACACAGAAAGTCTGACAAAAAAAAGATGCTGATTCTGAGTGATGGAGCTAGAACTGATAAATATGAAGTTATAGATAAATAAAGATAAATTCAGAGGTTTGATCATCTCTGCTTCATGGCTCGTGTCTTACATTCATCCTCCGTTATTGCGTTATTGTGTAATGGTTTTCTGTGGAAATCTTCAACAAGAGCTCATGAAATAAAGAAAAATGCAAACGCTGGACAACACGATGTTTCACCGTCCACACAGAATCCCAAACAATGTTCTCTCCCAAATAAAGTAAACAAGTAAACAAGCTCTTAGTCCACCACGAAGAAGAAAACTAGCGCTGGGGGTTTAATTATGTCACACCGAGACCCTCTTCACACCACCTGATCCGAACGTCTGTTAAGGGGCGGGGCTTATAATTGCTAGTTTATCTATAATATGAGTTACATCTGAATTCTTAGATCGATGGTGTGATGATTCTATCCCTCATTTTGGTGCCTACACTCAAGCAGCGAATTCTTCGTTAAGGAATAACCAAGAAAGAAAAACCATTCTAGTATGAGAAGGTCAACGAGGTGCACCACAAAAGTGAACTAATTACAGAGCTCTCGTGCGAAAGATGTCTGCTTGTATTCAGCACTAACCACTATCATTTCCACAGCATCATTCAAACAGGAAAAGGAAATAACACAACATGTTCAACCCACCGATCTTGTATCGATTCTCTGGCTCTGGATGGCTGCTAGGTTCAAACCAAGCTGGGTGCAGAGCAGATACTGTACATGCTGACAAACTGAACTTGGCAGCATTTCACATCCAGAGCAGATTATAGATAGTAAAGAAGTCCCTATTTGGTCTGGTTTAGTTTGAGGGATTCTTTTCTGGAGGTTTCCTTGCTAATGTTTTCACTGCCTTTACACTCGACCGCAAACAAGCAGATTGTGGAAGTTGCTTGAGGAACTTTGAAGTGTGCAGATCTTCGTTCTGTTTTTCACTCTTCTAGTGTTCTCTAAAAGGTTCTTTTTCCAAACTCATCAAGCCGTACACTTTACAGAGCACCCGAGGAGCAGATCTTCCTCAAGACTCCTAGTTCAGTGAAATCCGAACCGGTAAAAGTGATACAGAAACAGATAACACATGGCTTATATTATAGATCTGTAAACTCACCTTTGATTTGTTTGTTTGTTTGTTTGTTTGTTTGTTTTTGTGGGTCACTGCTTAACCCCTGCTCCGAGGAGATACGAGCATCTCCGGTCAGGAGACCGGCTCCTTCCGGACCGAAACGCAAACTATCCATCACTTCTTCCTGACACGACCTAATGAAGAATTTATGCACCTAGGCATGAATGGCATTTGCTTGGACTTCTTGACAAAATGAACAATATAAATAAGAAATGATCATTTTCAGGCCAAAAGGCAGAATTTTCTCTCCTGCATCATTATCATGAGAGAAAACAAAGAGCTGGGTATCTCTCCTTCTCTTTTCTTATTCATTTTCCAAGGGGACAAATCAATTCATTTAAATGCAGATGTGTTGGAAATTGGCTGATGTTTGTGTTCACTGGTCTAACATTTTAGGGATCGAGAGCTTTAGAATATTATATTTATAGGTTTTTGCACAGTATATTAACAAGAAAGGACAAACAGGTTCCTCGGTGTGTATTGGAGGTTGAGGGATCGAGCTTTATAAAATGTCTTCTTCATCTGAAAATGAAGGATTTCCTAAAGAACATCTAAAGAACCCTTAAGACTGAAAACATCATAGACTCGGACAGATCTTTCTTACTGAACATCATTAGTCCTAGTCATGATTTTGCAGCATCAGCGACTGTATTTGTTCATTGCTCAGGTTCCATCATTATCAGTGAGCTGTTTATGCTCCTCAAGGTCAGAGTGTATCCTAGAGTGCACCATAGAGTGCATGCGACTATAAATAGACACTATTATCCACAAAAGGGTGTATTTAGGGAAAACTAACAATGAATAGTTCAGGGCTGAGAAGGTCCTGCTCAGATCCAGGATCTGCTCCTATTCAAACTGCTGATTCAGCTGAACTGTGGGGTGGTGTGGTCAAGTTCTGACGCCAGAATTTCAGTGAGACAGTCACAAAAAAAAAGCCTGGCTTGTGCCGCGTCGCACGGCTAAAGCATCGATGTAATCGATTCAGTACCATGATGAAGAAACCTGGAGACCCAGAAAGGAAACCGACCTCGTCTGGGTGAAGCCGAAGTGTGGGATTTTAAATCGCTGGTCTTCTAGAAGTGTAGACGACGTGGACGAATGTTTAATTGTGTAACCAGAAGCTTCGTTGCAACTCGTATATGCAATTTTTGGATTTATTAATAAAACCCTGTGTCTAAACGAGCTCGGAACCGGTTGTGAGTTTAATGTGTTCGTATAACGCAACACTGGGTATTTTCGAGTAGTTTTTAAGACCTGCTTTTTAATCAGAATCTTCTCGAATAAATCATGTAAAAGTTCCGAAATTATCGAGCCTTACACAGGATGATTTTAATATCGTTTATATAATATTTATATTATTATTATATACCACAATTTACTTGCATGTATCCATGAAAATTGCTTCATTATAAAATTTAAAACATGTATTCCATGTTCCACCGATAACAAGTCAATGAAACAATGTAGTGCGTTTTCACTAAAACGTCAGACGCGTCAGACTTGATTGTTGTTTGGGGAAAACTTCCATACATTCAGTTCCAAGATGAAGCTCCTGAAAGGCCTTGAATGTGTGCGTCAGTTGTTTGGGGTCGGTGAGGTTTAGTGCATATGTGAGTCCAAGTTTTGTTTAAGCTGTATTTCTCTTTTTGTAAATATAACCAAAAATGTCAAATGCAGTTTTCTGAAAGCCACAAATATCTTAAATATACTTAGACACTTACATTGTACCTCCTGGAAGATGTCATACTCCTTTTTCACCCAAATAACAGCCAAACAACGGAGGACAACATCTCTAGTCTCGTCTATGTGTTGATTTGATTTGAGGTCTGAGGTAACAAAAGTGTAGAAATTAGTAATATTACCCAATAATAATGAAAAATACAGACATTATGTCATCAAAATTCCTTTTGTATGGCGCCTATCTTCTTCAGAATCTGAAATCCTTTTAAAGTAAAGTTTAAAAAGGAAAATATTGTGAAAAGTTTAGGCGTGTAATAATCCAACATCTTCACGAATGTCGGCTCAATGCGCTAATTCTCCTAAATTCTCCTAAGATTATAAATACGTTCAACTGACAACCGCAGTATTATTAAAACCGAGGACGTCCTACATAATCAAGCTTTACAAAATATCATCAAAGACTAATTTTAAATAAATTTACATTATATTAAATCTCACATTTTTTTGCCACAAACTCCCTTAAAAAGTCCTCAAAGTGTTTAAATAACTTAAACTCATCTGATGTATGAAAGTTAACTTAGACAAACCAAAGAAAAATGTTTATCGAGCGTCGTAACGTACAGCAGCGTCGGCACGGCGTCGATCGTCGATCGTGTAACTTCTATAGGTTTTAGGACTTGCTTTGTGTGAGAGAGCGTCCTCTAACTCCGATCGTGAAAAATAATATCATCATTTAAATAACTCATTCAATTTCAACATATAATTTAGAATGATCATAAAAGCAAATAATTTGTTCGGCGCTCTGTATAATATCAGTGTAAATTTTAACTAGCATTGACATACATAAGGTGTCTTTGGTGAATGAGCTTATTAAAGAAATAAGAATAAATGCATATCATTTTAAGCCTCACCTCTTAACACGGTCATTTCAAAACGTCGTCCCGTCGCCGCCGTTGTTGAGATTCAAATGGCGGCGTCTCAATCAAAACCGCATCATTGAACCGATTCTCTTAACATAAACATGAAGCCTCCTTTCCTTCTGTTTTATTAGCATAAATCGTTCCTCAAATCAAGCCTAAAAATTGCACTAGTTTGGTTAAAAAAGAGAAATTTCTAAATATTTTACAATAAAAACAGAGCAAACATATTTAAAATAATATATGCACATTTTAATGATCACATCAAATTTTTATGAAAATTGTAAAAAGACAAAAAAATGTACTATTGAACAGTTTTATTTAAGCACAGAGCTTCCTTCTGTGTTAGCGTTGAAGCTCTTGTGTGTCAGTAGGCTCCCGTCTGTGTTGAGCTGGACTGATTGTTGTCCCTGTCGAGGGATTTAGAGCGTGAGGACCGGACGTAGAGGAACCATGATAAAGAGGTCAAGCTGAGGTAGAGCGCCACACCTCCATCCTTGTCTTCCTCTACTGTGTGGGGGTCAAAGGACAAGCAGATTGTCGCAGTGAATTAGGGAACACACCCTGCATCACAGGCCAAGTACCTCCAGAAAACTCATTAGCAAACAGCAGAGTGTCGCACCGACGTCGGTTTAGTTACCGCGGAAACACATCGCATTGTGGCACAAACAATAGAGCTTCGAGTATAAATATGTATTTATGTAAAATAAAAATAAACTTCATCTGTTGTTTCTCCTAGACAGCAATGATATCGTGTGAAAAGGAAAAAGCTTCTGCTTTACATTTCAGTCTCTCAGTCTCGCTCAGTCCACGAACACGGAGGAGAAAGAATATTCTAAAGCACATCAGATCTGCTGAGGTTACGACACCAACCTCAAGTTCATTCAAACGGATCAGATAACAGGATGTGAACTTATACAAAATCTTAAATAATGCATAAGTTAGGAAAGTTTTCCCAAACAATAACAACCGAAAAAAACGTGTTATTCCACCGTCCGTCGTTCGCATGTAGACGGGTTTAAGAACCGTCTGTTAAAAAAAAAAGGAGAAAAGAAAAAAGTAGAGTGAAGAATGGAGTTCATTGTGGCCAGATAAGTAGCTTTAAAAAGCTTATTTTAGCTAACTTTAGCTTATTAGCTACGCATAAACTAGCTTAGTTCCATAATGGTGATGAAACGCTAGCTAGGTTTATTTTAACAGTAAATAGTTCATAAGATCTGAATCCTGTTGATGACTTTTAAAATTCTTTACGTGTATCTAAATAAATATAAATAAATATAAATACAAATATCTATCTCAAGTCGTGGCTTAATGGTTAGTCTGACTCGTAATCCGAAGGTTGTGGGTTCGAGTCTCGGGCCGGCCACGACTGAGGTGCCCTTGAGCAAGGCACCGAACTCCCCAACTGCTCCCCGGGCGCCGCAGCATAAATGGCTGCCCACTGGTCCGGGTGTGTGTTCACGGTGTGTGTGTGTGTGTGTGTGTTCACTGCTGTGTGTGTGCACTTTGGATGGGTCAAAATGCAGAGAACGAATTCTGAGTCTGGGTCACCGTACTTAGCCGTACGTCACGTCACTCACTCAAAAATAAAAAAAGAGAAGCGTTCAAGCAAAGAAGTCGTTTTATCCTCGCACACCGAGCACCACTGAGCGAGCGCATCCGTTTATCTTAATTAAAGCATAAATAAGCCGCAATGTACAACAAATCACCATACATCAATCTTACTCTAAAACGTGTATTTTATGCATCTTTTAAAACCTTGCACGTAAATGAAATGTGTTTTAAACGAGCTCTCACTCCCTTCATTAGTTTTAATTCATCTCAGCTGCGCTATTTACGCTAATGCATGTTCGGGAGAAAGGAGCGAGTTACTCTCGCCGTCTTGTCGGCTGCAGAGGAGGAAAAGCAGCCGCCACATTAGTCGTAGATTAAGTGAAGGTGGAGGCTGAATACTTTTGGCATTAGTGTGAAGAAAAACCAGTAAACCTCGTTTCAATTCCGTGTCAGGGAGTTACGAGAACGGACGGAGATGTGTTTCAGAAATTCCGCAGTCAGGTTAAACTCTCGTGTCAGAAGGTGTAGCTGTAGCATAAAGTTTTAAAGGTTTATTCTAATAATGATATACTTCTTCTGATATATTTGCATTGCTAAAGTAATAGTTTGTGAACAAGGCCTTACGAAGGAGTCTCCAGTTCCAGTGTGTGTTCATGATGTTGTTGACTTTTTAAAAAATTTAAAGAAATGCTAGTGAATGACGGATTCTTCATAGCTGCTACAGTATAACGTCAACAAGAACAGGAATTAATCTGTCTCACATCCATCTAATAAACGTATTATTTCAGTATTTTTGTATTACAGTCCAGTCCATGATGGATGTGTGTGTCGTTCATTACGTAACGTAAGGAAATCATTCAAGCTAAAAATTCTTAAGATCGCAAAAGGAAACGGACGACATAAAGCAGACGTACAGCTTTACTGCAGGGAAAATCCAGCACCATTTATGTGCAGGACAAATAAACGAACAACAGCAGAAAAAAAAAAAAAAAAAAGCAGTATAAACATTTATATCCCTGTCGCACACAATAACGACAAGAAGCGTTAAAAATATCTGCCACGATCGTGACCGTTCTGTGCCTTCAGGGCGAGCGACGCATAACTCGACTTACAGACTTGATGAAAGAAGAGAAACAAAAGAGAAACAAAAAAAACATTTAATAGCTGAAGATTATTTGGATCAGAACTATAGCAGAACATTAGCGTTGAAAAAATTACCAATTTTGGTAGGAAAAACATACCAACCTGCATCAGTCAGGATTAGATGGAATAAATACCACGAGTGTGACGAGAGAAAAATGAAGACAAACGTTTGACTAAATAAAAAGGCCGAAGCAGATTGACATGGCATCACACACTGGTGAGAACCTTAATAACGTTAAAGTATGCGAAGCTTTCCTGTCTGGAATTTTATATTTTTTAATAAAAGCCTGAAATTAAAGTTGTAGATTTTGGGTTTTCTACATTTTTAAATTAAACAAGAGAAAAAGTTAGAAAGGAAATGTTTCAATTCATTAATACACACGATTGTGAATCGTTCTATACTTCAGACCAGTGGCCCTCAACCCCCGGGCCGCAGACCGGTACCGGTCCGTGGACCAAATGGTACCGGGCCGCCCAAGAAACATTAAATTATTTCCATGTTATTTACTGTGGTGTATTTCTCTCGGGTTTGTGCGACTTTCCATGGACGAGAGGTTAACCGGGAGCTGAGAGACGTCACCTAAAGCCGCACCGATACCGCGCATGCGCAAAATATCATGATATCGGGCCGGGTTTAGGTGACGTTTGGAGCCGAGCGGCTGCGAGCGGCAGTGGTGTTGTAGCTTTGGTGGAGAGAGAAGGTGTGTATCGCTCTTCTCTCTGTTCACCGGTACTTTGTCATGTTTAACAGTGCTTGGTGTACGTGTATATTGTGTTTGCTCAAATTTAACCCACAAATTAGCAAAAATGAGCACGAAACAGACGTCGGTAGAAAGTTAGAAACTCTGCCGGTGTTCTGGATTAAAGTCATGGCGGAATACCCTGAGATTGTCACCACAGCACTTACATCCCTATCGCCATTTCCGACATGCTATCTGTGTGAAGCGGGGATTTCTGCAGGGACGGCAACCGAAACAAAATCACGGAATAAACTGGACATAAGCAACACACTTCTGGTGTCATTGTCTCCTATTACCCCAGATGGAACCGTCTAGTTGCAAAGAAACGAGGGTTCTCGTTGAGGCATGTTTAAATACAATTAATTTAAAATTATTAATCTTAATTTAATTGTATAGCCGCCAACCCCCACCCACCACCCCCAGCGGGCCGTGGTAAAATGATCAAACATTGACCGGTCCGCGGTGAAAAAAAGGTTGGGGACCACTGCTTCAGACGGTTTATCCGATACACATCATATAATCTCCTATACTTCTAAACAAACTTCAATTCGTTGAATTTTGACATTTTATTAGCAATTTTATGATTCTTTTCTCATATCATGATTATAAAATAAATATTAACTTGTTAGTATTTTATCTAAAAAAAGGAATCAAAAAATCAATTCATGTTTATGATTCGCTTTCCTTCACATGCTGGAGGAGTTTGGACTTGATCAGGTCGCTAACCTTTGCTCACAAACATTTGACTCTTAAGAGATCTTATTTTCCTCACAGACTTCTTTTCACATGAGTCTTTAATTCCCTGGAGTAGAGATAATTTAATGGAGAAGCTGCGAACATGCCGAGGCTCCTTGTAGGCTCTTCTTGCCTGGTTTAGATCTTACATTTTTGACAGGTTGTTATCGTTGGGTATAAATGGAGATTTTTATGTATAATAGTGTTCTGTTTAAGGTCATTGGTTAGTTTTTTTTGCTTCTACACTGATGACAATTCATCAGTAAGTCAAGAAGGTATAAAAGCTGGCATGAGGAGAAATCTTCTCCTGATGGAAAAGAAATAACATTATTAGGAATTCTACAACATTTATGGCATTTGGCAGATGGCCTTATCCAGAGCGGCTCCGTTTAACTCATTTGTACAACAGAGGGTTAAGGGCCTTCTGCAGGGGCCCATCATTGGCAGCTTGGAGGTTCTAGAATTCAAGCTTGAAACCGTTCAATCTGTAGGCCATCACCTTAACCACTGAGCTACCACACTTTAACTGAGTCCATAAGGTTGTTGAGTTTGTTAAGGTTTTGTTCAGCTTTCCTCCAACTCCAATTTTCATCTGTCCAGTTTGGGTTCTTCTCATAGCGCTCATCCTCCAAAGCCGGATAGTCAGCATTAGTTTCTATCTGTTTTGATTCATCCACTTAAAGTTCTCACCTACAGAATTCTTCATCGAGTTAAAAGGAGATTTGTGTAGCTAAACAAACAACACGCTATTTGATGCAGTTCCCATCATGCATTTCTATCCGGGTTGGGTTGGAGCTTACGTTGTCAAAAGTAAGATTGTTTCTGTAAACCAAGAGAACCTGTGGAGTGTGTCTGCTGATGTTATAGTGGATCTGATCGCTATTGACATTGTGTTTATACGGTATATCTAAACGAAACCGAATCGAGGGAGAAGAAGCACCAGGTTCAGAAACAGACGCTCCAGGTTCTCGTTCTTGTCAGACAGAAGTGGAATCTTGTGGTTTTCTTCTGTTGTAATCCTATCTCAACATTTGATGTACCGAGATGATCGTCCGCTTAAAATCCGGGGATCTTAAAATCTTTTTTGATTTTTAGTTTTGATGACATGGCACCAAGGCCACAGAGATCACTTAGATAACTTTTCTCTATTCTGAGCTACACTCTTCTCCTGCCACACGATTGCACCATGTATTATATGATGTTCCTGGGGCAGTGGTGGCTCAACTGGTTAAGGCTATAGGTTGTTGATCGGGATTCAAGGCCCAGCACAGCCAAGCTGCCACTGCTGGGCCCTTGAGCAAGGCCCTCAACCCTCCCTGCTCCAGGGGCACTTTTTTCAGGAACATTTTAACACAGAAAAACAATTATATCAGAGTTAAATAGGGTCAGAGGTCAGGAAAACACTATAAAAAAACTGTATTAAACAACAGCTTATAAAACATCACAGACCAAAGGCACTGAGTTTATACCTCACAATGAGAACGAATACTTCATGAATGAGAAGCTGTTCCTATTAAAATACTCAGTAAGTGTATGAACTTGAGTAAACTGCACTTTAAATACACCCGTCGTAGCTAGCTGTGTGTTCCTACCTATATGCAGTATAGTGTTTTCGTTTCCTCAGGGCAGAAATGTAATGACATTGATTATACCAGAGTCTCGTCACTATTTTGTTCCCACAATACTCGTATAACAATGGGCTATTTCCCCCTCGGGCTCACCCTGACGTCTTGAAATAGTGTTGATCAAAATTTCCATTCAAAGCAGACTCTATATAAACAGACCATAAAAAAAAACGTCGTCTGCTGTTTGTACTGGGGGTGGTAAGGCTTCCTTTCGACGCATGCCAAGAAGCAGAAGAAGAAGACAAGACTAAATATTCTATCATTTTGAAGCTGGATGCTGAACACTCTGTAAGAACAGAAACATTCTTCATGGTTACGACGCTGCATCGGCGACATGGTGGCAGTTCATCTACACCGAGTGATCAAAGTGCCGATACCAGTGCGGTAAGGAAGCTATTTTTCCAAATGACTGTTGTTCTTGCACCTTTCTGGATGGTCTGTGATATAATATTGTGTGCGTCTTTTTTCGCAGGGATTGAAAGTCTGACCCGATTATCCGAGGGACGTTAAAACGCTGCATGATGAACAGTATACAAACTTAAGCTTATGGTTCGTTTTCAATGTACTAGAAAGTGAAACAATGCTAAAAAAACTGCAAAACTAACTAGATTTGTAAAGTCCGTCACTACAAACTTTGATGTTGGCTTTGACGATGCAAGTATTCGCAAAGGCCGTTGCTTTTTGGAGGCGAGTGGACATAAGGGTCAGTGTTACTTTTGGAAGCAAGTAGACAGAAAGCTAGCACTAGATTTGCTAAACCTGCGCAATTTTGCATAAAATCCCTGGACCTCACACCTACCAGCACCCCTACAGCTCCATTGTTCTCCTCCTTTTGTTGTGCAAACACCCCCCATCACCTGTGAGGCCTGGCTCATTTGCATTTGTTCACTCAGAGTAGCTCAGATCCAAGGCAGGCCAAACCTCTGTCTGTGACGGAAACCTTCAAGGCCTATCTATACAAAATAGTCTGTTTAATTTATATAAAAAAATTGTGTGCTAAGGTTTGTCATTGCCATAGTACTTATTATATTTATATAACCCTTGTGCAGACCTGGGGTCTATTTGACTCATCTGGAAAGTATAATGTATCATTACTTGGGTTTCCTTCCACATATTTGCCTGAAATTTACCAGGATTGTTCCAAATTATGAACTTTGCAAGTAAAATTAATCTTGTCCTCCCGGGTCAATTTGACCCGGCCACATTTAGTGGGGCAATTGGTCACACTTTTGCCCTTTTCAGCGCAATGAACATACATACAGACACAAAAATGCACACATAAAATGTCCACTAACACATGCACCCAAAACACACTCACACACCACACACACACACACACACACACACACACACACACACACACACACACACACACATTGGGCATTGCATCTCATTAGGCCTCCAGAAAAAAAAAAGCTACACATTTGTAAATATTTCACACTTTTGAAATGCCTTTGCCAAGCAGAGGGCAAAATATGATCTGCCGAAACACACACACACACACACACACACACACACACACACACACACACACACACACACACACACACACAGATGTGTTTTCATATTCAAATCATATTTGTTTTCTCTCTTTTATTCATGAATTTAGTTGCTTCAGTCAGCTTTGACCTGGGGATGTTTGACATACACCAGCCAGTGGTTATCCAAAATAATATTTAATAACTTCTGCTTATTTTACTTAAAATCTCATGGCACAATATCATGAGGTTTATTGTTTATAAATTAAATATAATAAAAAGCATAAGAGGTGTAAAGGAAGTTTTATTCACAATAAATTATGCCAAGTTTTTGAGTGGTGTGTGTGTGTGTGTGTGTGTGTGTGTGTGTGTGTGTGTGTGTGTGTGTGTGTGTGTGTGTGTGTGTGTAGCTCGTTTTTGGGTGATCAGATGGCATCTGGTAGGCAAAATAGACATAACAAGTGTAAAATGTTCAAAATGTAAGCTGATCACACAGAATGGTGATCATTGTAGAATTTTTACTTTATAAGCATTCAAGTCAATTTGACCTGGCCAATATGGTTTCAAAACAATCTCCTGGCTTTCAAAGAGACAATGCCAAGAGATAGATTCATTTCAATTATGCAACACCTTCTAACAGACAAATTTGCTGCGGTCTCCGACATCTGGAAATGCTTCAACAAGAACTGTGCTGAGAGTTTCACTCCAGGAAAACACATGACCATAGATGAACAGCTGTTCCCTACCATGGTTTGTTGTCCATTCACACAGTATATCGCAACCAAGCCAGACAAATTTGGGATCAAGTTCTGGATGGCCACGGATTTGGAGACCAAATATGTCTGCAATGCATCTCCTTACTTGGGAAAGTACCCCAGTCACCCAGAGTCCAGCTTGCGCAGTGAAGCACAAGCGATTTGCTACTGCAGTGGGCATTCCAATGTCCTCCTCTACCCACACAGTGCCGTCTTTTGTCGTCTGGCTCAGACAGGGCTTCCCAGTACCACGGTGCATCTTCTGTGGAGGCATGTTGGGTTCTTGTTCTGTCTCAAAATTCACTTTTGGTGTTATAATTCATTGATGATCAATGAAAATGAAATTACATCATTTTATTCTGTATGTGTAAGAACATGTCAAAAGCCATGGACCATAACTTCACTCAGCTTATGACATTTGTCTACAAACATACATTGGAGACTGAAGTGTTAGCAAGTTTTCATTTTATTCATGTATTAGCAACTTTTCATTCTTTCCCAAGTAAGGGATGTCTCATAAACACTCCTCTTCATGTCTCATACACACTCTTACTGTTCCAAACACACTTCTCATGTCTCATACACACTCCTCTGCTAGGCAAAGGCATATCAAAAGTGTATCAAAAAGCATAATGAAATGCAATGCCCAATTTGTGTGTGTGTGTGTGCATGTGTGTGTCTGTGGTGTGTGATTGTGTGTTTTGGGTGCGTGTGTTAGTGGACATTTTATGTGTGCATTTTTGTGTCTGTACAGGTATGTATGTTCATTGCGCTAAAAAGGGTAAAAGTGTCACCTATTGCCCCACTAAATGTGGCCGGGTCAAATTGACCCGGGAGGACATGATTAATTTTACTTGCAAAGTTCATAATTTGGAACAATCCTGGTAAATTTCAGGCAAATATGTGGAAGGAAACCCAAGTTATGATACATTAAACTTTCCAGATGAGTCAAATAGACCCCAGGTCTGCACAAGGGTTGTATAAATATGATATGTACTATGGCAATGACAAACCTTAGCACACATTTTTTTTATATAAATTAAACAGACTATTTTGTATAGATAGGCCTTGAAGGTTTCCGTCACAGACAGAGGTTTGGCCTGCCTTTGATCTGAGCTACTCTGAGTGAACAAATGCAAATGAGCCAGGCCTCACAGGTGATGGGGGGCGTTTGCACAACAAAAGCAGGGCTGAAGAACTGTGAAAATCTCAACAGGGGGGAATCACACCTTGGGACTTGCACCAGAAAAGAAAAAATCCAGTATTTCTAGTGCTAGGGTGCCAAAACATTTGGAGGTAAGTGGAGACGAGCATGTGATGTCATCCGAATACTCTTGAGGGAGTTCCTCTCATTGTTCTGAGTGTTTTGATATGTCACATGTCCATGTTGTAAAAAGATTTTTGATTTTGCATATTTTATGGCGAGGCTGTGGGACAACCGAAAGGCCAGTCGGTACACCAATTTAAACCTTTGTTCAGAGTATGACCCTAAAGGATCTGGCCGAGTTATAGTTAGGATCTGGCCGAGGTGTAGATAGTTCAAAAGCTTGCCGAGTTATAAACCTCCACATTTATAATGGGAGTCTATGGGAAAAAAGGCCAGTTTGAGACCCGGTACCGGAAGTACCGGTACTCGGATCACTTAGAAAAGTAATAGCAACAAACTTCAGACCAGGATCTACAACATCTCCGAATTTGGTTCATGTGGCTCGAAAGCCCTAGGAGGAGTTACTCTTGATAAATTTTTGTCTAAGCTTAAACAGGAAAACAGAATGTTGGCTTCTACAAAGCGACATAAATATACATCAAACATTGAGATGGATTGGCTAAACCAACAGAAGGTCTCATCAGGTTCTCTCCAGGTTCTTCAGTCACACAAGTGCTGGTGGTGATGGAAGGGGTGGTGTGATGGTGTGAGGAACGTTTTCTCTGCACACTTCAAGCAGAGAAAAATCATTTGTACCCAACAGCTTATCAGAATATCGTAGTTCATCACAAGCATCTCGTTATGGCTACTATTAATATCAAACAGTTCCTTACAGCATGATAATGTGCCTTGTTCTTGGTTTCGGGAACGTTGTGATGAACATCAACGGCCTCTCAGTCACCAGATCTACTGAATCCGGTGGAGCTTCTCTGGGATGTAGTAACATAGAGGAAATTTCTGATAACCTGCAACATGAAAATTATACCAAAATCATCACCAAATGAGCAATTGAGGATGTTCTGGAAGGAACAACAAGCCTTACTCAGTATTATAGGATGTTCCTGATAAAGCATAGTTTTAAAAAAACTGTATTACACAACAGCTTAGAAAACATCACAGACCAAAGTTGCTGAGTTCATACCTCACAATGAGGGGCAGAATGAGGGGTCCAGTGGTCCAGTGAATCTACAGCCGCATAAAAAGTTTTCAAACTACTTGAGAAAGACGTGAACTCACACTGTTTTTCTACACAAACCAACCCGTGACCACTGGAAGCCATGACGCAGGCGCACTTACAATTTCTTTACCAGCAGGGTTTAAATGGAGGCAATCGATGGCTCAACGAGGTGTGTATCGATCTCCTGATGCCCGCTCTCACTAAGCAACAAGACTGGCACAACTTGTACTGACCTCAGAGTGTTTGTGTTCCTCCTGAAATGATAAAAAACCAAAACCGAGATTTAGATATTTTCTTTTGCATAAAACCTCGTTCACTTTTTCAACGATTCTGAGTCATTTATTAAATCTCAAGTCTAGAAAGGAAGAACGAAAGAAAGAGTCTGTCGTATGAAAGAAGCTGAAATCTTAGCGAATCAGACGTCTCATGGCTTCGTGTTTCGACCTTACGGTAAAAGAAAGGTCTTAAAAACAAAAAGCAAATATACGATGAAGCCGTCACGAGGAACGACACTGTAAGTCACGTCGCTATGGAAAGAAAGAGGTTTTAATCTATGGAGCTTTTTCCTTCTATTTATATATTTTTTCATTCATTAAAATCACATTATTATTATTATTATTATTATTATTATTATTATTATTATTATTATTATTATTAATAATAATAATAATAATAATATTGTCCTTGTAAGGACGTGATGGTCCAGCGGTCCAGGCGCTGGGTTCCTAATCGGAAGGTCGGGGTTCAAGGCCACAAGCTGCTGAGACATCTACGTTGGGTCCTTGAGCAAGGCCCTTAACCTCACCTGCTCCAGGGGCGCCGCACGATGGCTGACCCTGCGCTCTGAGCCCAGACTCATAATAACCTGGTATATGCGAAAAAACCCGGGGTGGTGGTGGCTCAGCTGGTTAAGGGCTTTTATTATTATTATTATTATTATTATTATTATTATTATTATTATTATTATTCTCAGGAATACGACCACTTTAAATCTGAGATGTTCCAGAATCACAAATGAAGCACCAACCCAGTTTTATTTATTGCTCTGTAGTAACTCCAATTCTTCACATTACACACTCCTTCTTGCTTTATTCCTTCATTCTAACAGGAACAGCGATGCGGGAACCTGACGTCGGCCCCTGTGACTGGAGCTTTCGCTAAAGTTCAAGAGTGCAAGACGTACGTTCCGCACAGCCAGTGGTGTTTCATTACTCAGCTGTTATGACAAGCTACAGCTCTGTGGACTTTGTAGTTACAGCATGGAGTTGATTCCAAATCTATTGAGGAGGTTTGTGTGTGTGTGTGTGGAGGGCAAACTGCCCCCTATAGGGAGACTGTAGTACTGCATCAGTGGGGCTGTTACATCATTAGAAATATTTCCCTTTATAAACACACCCAATGACGCTGTGAGTAGAAGGTCTAACACACACACACACACACACACACACACACACACACACACACACACACACACACACACACACACACAGCGTAAGCTTCCATGGAACGAACGCTCTCCTATCACTTTCTACATTTAGCTCTAATAAAGTGCTCTTGAGTGTCTCCTCATGTGACTTGAGCCAGTTTCACATTAGTACCATCTGTACCATGAATGCGGCGCTGAACCCTAGGCGGACTTTCTGTGACCTTTCAGAGCTATGCAAACTGATCTCGGGTGTTGGAAAAGAAAAAAGAAGAGAATACTTACAGAAGACATGCACATATTATTTATTGTGAGGTCTTTAAGGACACCAAAGACACCAAACAGCTGGAATCATCGTGACTGCAGTGTGTGACTTAAATTTTAGTTTTGTAAATCGACAGCTGCTCATACGTGGGGTCATAATGTCCTTCTTCTTAGCTAAATGCAGGTTAAATATTTTTTATTTTCACCTCTTTTCAAGGATGAACATGGAGTTAATATTGCACCTAGTGGTCAAAATGGAAACTGCAACAAGTGATAAAACATAGAGGCCCATTGGGGCTGGATTCACACTTCCCTGTGCTCATGTTATAAACATTTACAAACAGGACTCAAAGGTTTTATTGAGGTCCAATATTGATGTTACCAAGTTTGTGATTTTTGCACAGAATTGAGCTTGGAATCACAGGGCACACACACACAATCTCATACACTCACACACTACGGACAATTTTCCAGAGATGCCAATAAACCTACCATGCATGTCTTTGGACTGGGGGAGGAAACCGGAGTACCTGGAGGAAACCCCCGAGGCACGGGGAGAACATGCAAACTCCACACACACAAGGTGGAGGCGGGAATCGAACCCCCGACCCTGGAGGTGTGAGGCGAACGTGCTAACCACTAAGCCACCGTGACCACCCCCTTGTTTTATATGTAATAATTGAAATGAAGCTTCTGAAGAAATTTCTGCAAGCTAAACAAACTGTAAACACAGACTAAATAATTTCTGTCGTTATATATATTAGGAGAGGATTACGGAGTGGATAATGTTCGTACATCAGGAATACGTGTGCACTACAGTGACCTTGTTTCCCCACACAAACACTGAAAAAAGGAAGGAAATGTGTCTTGATTTCAACATTATTTAGGCAGGTTTCAGGTCCTGTGGTTGCAGTAATGAAGCTTAATGACTCATTTAACTCATACTTGTGTTTGTAATAATCGTACATGTGTCTGAGATCCAGTGGACGTAGACGAGGTTAAAAAGTGCAGCAGTGTTCCTTTAAGAACAGTACCGGAGGTGTTGGAGGCGATTCGCCGAAGAGCTCGTCTGGTCTGGTCTCGTCATTTCGTCTGCGTCTGCGTCTGATCTTGTGCTCATTGGAAAACCCAGGCAGTGTCCAGCTTCCAGAGGCAAGCATGTGAGTGACTCAAGGGAGGGACTTGAACAGAAGATGCTTTACATACCAGTCTATTAAACAGACATCAGGAACAAAGAGTACACCCTGGTTCTCTTACGTAGCTTACTATTAATGACGTCCAAAATGTCTGTGGTGTTTGATACTGTAAGGCACGTGAACCTGGCACGGGTTCCTGCCAACAACCATGTGGGTGCAACCTTATAACTAATAGAAAGTGTGTGGGAGGGAATATGAAACACACACACACAGACACACACACACACACACACACACACACACACACACACACACACACACACACACACACAGTTCTATAATATAGTGAGCAGAGGTGCCACTAAGGGGGGAAAAGTTAGGACGATTCTAAGGGCCCACGCACTTTTTTGGGCCCCCAGAGGCTTGGATGTTTGGTGTGAAATGGGTGTGGTAGGGGGCCCAGTCTCATTTTCTTTCATAGGGCCCAAAATTGCTAGCGGCGCTCCTGAGTATGAGGATTGTACCACTTTCTTTTCCACTTCCTGTTTCTTCTACAGTGCAGATAAAAAAATGAAAAGTAAAGATGAAAGGTCCTCTGGATTATTCTGGACTTTTGGGGAACCGAGTGCAGGAATTTTGTTTTCTTTGTGACTCAGGTTGCAACTGTAATGCAGCACACACCTATTTTCATCAATCCACATAAATTCGATCCAGTCGCAGATTCTAAAACGACTGAACCCTAAACATCACAACCTGATTTAAATACAAAAGTGTAGCGCATCTGTCATCGTCTATATTGAGAAAATAACGAGATCCGGGTGTTTACATTGTTCGTTTTTTCTAGGTATCAGATTATATCAGATCTACACGTCGATCAGTTCGAGCTCAGTCGGATTGCTTACACGAGGTCCGTCAGATTGGCCAAAAGACTCGCAGCTGTAATTGCGACGAAAGGTGATTCTACAAAGTACTGACTCGGTGGGGCTGAATACAAACGCACATCACACTTTTCAGATATTTATTTGTAAAAAAAATTTGGACACCATTTATCATTTTCTTTCCACTTCACAAGTATGTGCCACTTTCTTTCAGTCTATCACATAAAATCCTAATAAAATAAATTTTTTCGTTGTGGTTGTAACGTGTCAAAAATGTGAAAAAGTTCAGTGGGTATGAATACTTTTGCAAGGCACTGTAGAGTGAAACGCCCCCTAGTGTCGATCTAATGTTTTTCAGACGCGTCAGAACACATCGGCAGCATTGATAGAGCATGGAAAAGACACTGGAAGGGGTAATAAGTGCCAGCTTTAGGAAGATAACACACCAAAGTACATATAATGATACAGGAAAGTTGAGTTTGGTGTCTTTTAGTTTAGATGAAAGTCTAATTTGTCTTTGGTGTTTGGTAAAAACCTGACGTGAAACGTTCATCCATTAAAACATCAACATCTTGAAACCACCAATGCACCAGATTTACTTGTGTGTGTGTGTGTTATGTGTACAGCAGTGAACCCAACAACGCTAACACCTATCACCAAACCCTAAAGGACAATGCAAGTCACGCACAAACACATGCACACATGGTGGTTAGTGGTGAGACTCACACCCAGATTGTGGTGGTTCTTTGCATGCGAAATGTTTCCTTTCGCTCTGAAACCGTGCAGGCTGCGATGTGAAACTTCCAGAAGATGTTGCTCAGACTGTGTCTGTGGTTTGAGTGAGCAAGCTAACAGAATATGAACAGTGCACGCCGATCTATTCAGGCTAAACCACACGCTTTCTATAATCGCCGTCGGAAACGATCACATCGCATGGTGAGCTTTTTACCAGCTGACAGTGACAGAAAAAAAATGACAACTCAGTAATTTATTCTAAGCATACACACACACACACACACACACACACACACACACACACACACACACACACACACACACACACACACACTACTCAGAAGTGCAAGAACACTGGGTAATAATAAATTAATAAGGAAGATTTAATTAGCATGACGGCATTTGCATAAAAAAATCATTCAATATTAATAACTCCTGCAGTTTAGAAGTTAAGGAATCTGATCAGAGACGACTTACTGCACAGCTCTTACGGACTGATGAACCGATTTTTCTTTTCTTTTTTATTTTATAATGGTTTTATTGGGTTTATTTTATTTTATGTTGGTTTTAACTGGGTTTATTTTGGTTTGGTTTATTTAATTTAATTTTATTTTATTTTTAAATTTGTTTATTTTATTTTATTTTGGATTGGTTTATTTTATTTTATTTTGGATTGGTTTGTTTTGGTTTATTTTATTTTATTTTGGTTTATTTTATTTTATTTTGGTTTGGTTTATTTTATTTTATTTTAGATTTGTTTATTTTATTTTATTTTATTTTGATTTGGTTTAATTTATTTTATTTTAGATTTGTTTATTTTATTTTATTTTATTTTGGTTTGGTTTAATTTATTTTATTTTAGATTTGTTTATTTTATTTTATTTTGGATTATTTGTGTTTATTTGTATTTATTTATTTATTTATTTGTTTATTTATTTGTTTGTTTGTTTGTTTGTATGGTCTGGTTGCACCACATCCAATCAGAGGGTGGAGTAGATACCCTGTGATCTAGTAGTTCTAGTAGTGAGTCTTAGTAGTAATTTGTTTGGTTCTGTGATTATTCAGCCGGTCTACAACTGACAAAGAACAAAGCTGTAATTACTGAGTAAAAGCGTTTTAATTATCAAGCTTCACTTACTCGCAGACTGCGGTGCTGGAAACTGAAAGCCACTTTATGCATAATGTTCGACACTTTCGGCCAACAAATCATTGATTGTATGAAGCACTAAGCCGAACAGACCCTCTCTAACTGCCTGGGACTTTTGTTATCACAGCAAATGGCTCCTCTAATATGTATATGTTTGGCACTGGAGCTTTGGCTGAGTCGCAAACCCTGACATTATTTAGGGCCTGATCCTACCTACGTATCTCTCGTATCCTACTCATTCATATTTACTTCCTCTGGCATCTTCTTATAAATCATTTTTGTTTAGTACATGAGAAAAGGTCTGTAAGTTGTTTTATGGGACTGTGATTGAGAAACATATCAATATCATATCACATTAAAGCAGAGCCGATCGGCCCTACACGCTCACTACGCGAGTTGCGTAGGGCCCCGCAAATTACGCAAGGCCCCGCCTCCCCCTGCCTCATTTTACAGCACGTGTTAATATTTACTGTCTAGATGACAATATGAAGCAGACCTATCAATCTGCCCATGATAAGAAAAAAAGGAAACTAAATGAGAGTGAAATGTGAGAAAATCAATCAGGTAAACTTGTGTTTTCTTCAAGTTGTCAGCAAGAGTCTCTATTCTGTCTCTAGTCTCTATCTGACTAGCTAAATTAGCTGACAGTGCATCTCTTGGCCTGTCTGTCTGTCACACAACAATTTTTTGCGTGAACATTCGCGTGAGTAAACACCCAAGGGCAACGGTGTTTATAAATGGCAGCTCGATAACCGCGCCGCGCGTGAACATGCGTTCATATGCCCGTGTAATCGTGCACGAAATGACACGCGCGCTTTCCAGCAACATCTGTGTGGGGACTCCTAAATGACAACGTTTATAGTCTCTCAATCAAGGTTACAACAACGTTAATGCAATATGGAAACCAATGGATTTACATTGTAGTGGGCATAATGCCAGGTCAATATGAATGCACATCCCTCAGTAAACAATAACCATCACGGATCAAGTATTGCTCTCATGCATACTATAAAACACAATGATACTGTATGGCAAGCCATTTTAGCTTTTATACATTCACATGATATGGATTTTTGATATCAACAATTCAGTTTTCAATACCTAAAATGTAAATATTAAGAGTGTGATTTCTAGTAACCATATTTTTAATATCAGGAATTACATTTAAATTCACTCGCTTAAATTCAACTCAAAATTCAATTTAAAATATTCCATCCAATAAGACGCCCAAAGACGCCTGAGATAGGCACGGGCTCCTCGTGACCCGAGGTAGTTTGGATAAAGCGGTAGAAAATGAATGAATGAATGAATGAATGAATGAAAGATTTGTTTATACCTCATGTGATTCTGTATTGTTTTACTCTTTGACCAAGAGATGGAGCAAACTTTTTTTTAAAAGGAGGGAGGTTTGTAGTGGGAGCAGTGGGGTGTCAAGTGTGAATGTGTGGCAAATGGTTTACATGGCTCACGGGTCAGGTAGAAGGGCCCCTAGGCAGAATTTTGCTTAGGGCCCCAGTGTGGTCAGGATCGGCTCTGCATTAAAGACACGGTAACTTCTCCATAATTCATCTTTATCTTCTTAGTCATACCTTATACGTCCTTTCGAATTTATTTGTATAGCGCTTTTAACAATAGACATTGTCTCAAAGCAGATTACATTATCGTACATTATAAAGTCCATTTAAATCCATCAATCAGGTGGGGCATTATTGCCCCTAGTGGTCAGACATGGGATTGCATCCTGCACTATATGAGGCCCATTGGGGAGGACCGTCAGCAGACAGGACAATTGTTGTAGTATTGCAGTATTGCATTTTTTCCCCCCAAATCTGACTTGTTTAAAAATACCTCAAGTTCTTGTTTTATAGCAAATATGGTTAAACAATGGGGGGCACGGTGGCTTAGGGGTTAGAACGTTTACCTCACCTCTCACCTCCAGGGTTGGGGTTCGATTCCCGCTTCCGCCTTGTGTGTGTGGAGTTTGTTTGCATGTTCTCCAAGTGCCTCGGGGGTTTCCTCCGGGTACTCCGGTTTCCTACCCCGGTCCCCCCGGATACAAAAGACAATGATGACACAATTAGGATCAGGTGTGGAGACAGGGAGGAGCAGATGAAGGCAGGACCTTCACGTGACAACAACAACAACAACAACAGTAGCACATGGCCAGAAATCCGGGCTGGTCCCTGACAGTTATGAGTTTCTGGAGTTTTGGTGTTGGAATTTGGTCCCATTCTTACCTGATGTAGGTTTCCAGCTGCTGAAGAGTCCGTGGTCGTCTTAGACGTATTTTTGTTTAACGATGCGTCACGTGTTCTAGGCGAACCCTTCCTACTGTACGCAGATTTATATAATTGCGAGCTTCTCTGACGTTTCCATTCTTTCAGGTATTTAATATTTGACCAATGCACCAAATAAAAAGGACAAGCCAATTGAACACACATTCCTTTCACAAGGTCCATGATAGAGTTGATTTGCACAGATGGCACTGCCAGTTTGCTCTCAGTCTTTCCATTAGGAGAAAAACGCTAGAGGAAACAGCAAACATTGAGCAGACATTATACCCGAGGACGACAGATGTGTCCTGCTTTTACACGAGTGTGTGCTGTTGTCTTACTGTTCCAGCTGGATGAGGACCATTCAGTTCAATCCATTCAGAGAGCCAATCGTTTCCAGTCGTCGCTGCGATTTCCAAAAATCCAGAAAGTGTTGGTTCTAATACTTTTTGTTGCTATTGTTTCTAAAATTATAAAAAAAAAAAGTCTCCAGTATCAGTGTCCACGACTGAGCTCAGAACATGAACATGATCGGTTTTTTGGATTTGACTGAGTGTTTGCAAATCACTGAATAAAATTAATCAAACACACCTGAGAGTCGAACCGAACCCACGACACTGGTGTTTTGTAACAACGCTTTACCACTGAACTGTTCTATCATCTGTGTTTTCACGTATCACATTTTTTAGTGTCTAATGGGGGATGTGGTAGATTAGTGGTTAAGGTGTTTGACTACGGGGGGCACGGTGGCTTAGCGGTTAGCATGTTCGCCTCACACCTGCAGGGTCGGGATTCGATTCCCACCTCTGCCTTGTGTGTGTGGAGTTTGCATGTTCTCCCCGTGCCTCGGGGGTTTCCTCCGGGTACTCCGGTTTCCTCCCCCGGTCCAAAGACATGCATGGTAGGTTGATTGGCATCTCTGGAAAATTGTCCGTAGTGTGTGTGTGTGTGTGAGTGAATGAGAGTGTGTGTGTGCCCTGTGATGGGTTGGCACTCCGTCCAGGGTGTATCCTGCCTCGATGCCCGATGACGCCTGAGATAGGCACAGGCTCCCCGTGACCCGAGAAGTTCGGATAAGCGGTAGGAAATGAGTGAGTGAGTGAGTGAGTGAGTGTTTGACTACTGCTTGGAAGGTTGTGAGTTCAAGTCCCAGGTTCAAGTCCCTGAGCATAGCCCCTAATCATCGATTGCGTATAAATTGTAAGCCTCTCTGGTATAAGGGAATCTGCCAAATGTGAAATATTCAGTGTTTTCCACCAAAAGGAAATCAGACCAACAATGACATATATTTATTTTTTTTGAGCAATGTCATCATGACATCATTTCTCATCATGACAAGCTGCATTGTACATTAACGAGACAAGAGAAAGAGCAGGAATGACTGGAGCTGCTATAATGTGAGAAAGTGAGAAGAGAAACGTTCCATATGGATCCACATCAAACCTTTCGAATTTCTACAAAAGTACAATAAATCTGTAATGAGGCTTCGGTGTGACATGTTAATAACTCTGGCTGTAATTCAGCAACACGGCTTTCATAGAAACACAGAGCCGTATTTGTGTCATATCCTGTTTGTGTGAATTAATATGTGAAAGGAAGAAACAAAGGAAGGAAGCAATCAGGAACTGCTGCAACATCACAGCAGCGTTCCCAGGAATTACTGCTCGAGGAATCTGTAACAGGGCTTTGTTGATGTTCTGTAGACTGGGATGATGGTCTGGAAGTAGGGAAAGTTTATCATAACCTGGCAAAGAAAGAAAGAAAGAAAGAAAGAAAGAAAGAAAGAAAGAAAGAAAGAAAGAAAGAAAGAAAGAAAGAGTGATGCAAGAAGAAAGTCAGGTGATGTGAGAGAGTGATACAGGTATGACAGAAAGAAATCTGGAGAGAGAAAGAGTAAGAGGACAGAAAGGGGTAGAGAGAGAGAGAGAGAGAGAGAGAGAGAGAGAGAGAGAGAGTGTAAGAGGACAGAGAGGGGTAGAGTGAGAGAGAGAGATAGAGGGAGAGGGAGAGAGAGAGAGTCTCTCTCTCTCCTCTCTTCTCGCTCTCTCTCTTCTCTTCTCGCTCTCTCTCTCTCCTTTTTTCTCTCTCTCTCTCTATCTCTCTCTCTCTCTTTTCCTCTTCCCTCGCTGCTTCGCTTTCGCTCTCTCTCTCTCCCGTGCTCCTTGCTCTCTACTCTCTGCCGCTGCTCTTTCTCTCTACTACTCTACTCTCTGTCTCGCGCTCGCTGTTTCTCTCTCTCTCTCTCTCTCTCTCCTCTTCTCTTTCTCTCTCTCTTTCGCTCTCGCGGCCCGCCTTTTTTTCTCGCGTCGCGAGCGCGCGCTCTCGCTCGCGCGCGCGAGCTCTCGCGCTCTCTACTCTTCATCTCCCTCGCCGTTCTCTCCTCTCTCTTCCTCCCTGTTTTGTCTTCTCTCTCGCTCTTAGCCTCTCAATCGCTCTAGAAAGCTGCTCTCTTCCCTCCCTTTCTTTTTTCTCTCTCTCTCTCTCTCGCGCGCCTGCGCTCGCGCCGCGGGCGCGCCGCCGTCGCGCGTCCGCGGCCCGCGGCGCGGGGTCGCGCGCGCCCGCGCTGCGCAGCGCGCGCGGCGCGCGCGCGCTCTCTCGCCCGTCCGTCGCCACTTCCCGCCTCGCGCGCTCGCGCGACTCGTTTGGTTGTCCCGCCCTCCCTCCCTCACCTCCCGCCCTTCCTCCACCCTCCCTCACCTACCATCCCTCGCCAGTGTGGCTGGCTGAAAGCTACTGGGAGAAAGATAGATGATAAATAGAGTGGTTTAAGTAAAAAGACAGATGGAGTGAGACAGAGATTGAGAGAGATAGATGGAGAGAGTGTGTGTGTTAGTAGACACGTCCTCGACGTCCTCGACATGACCAACCTTTAGGTGGCTCTGCTACTACATCAGAAACCACAACAGTTCCCCTCAGGAAAGCCGAGAACTGTATCAGAGCCTGCGGGATCATCAGGATCTGGACACGTGAGGATCAGACGACTAGACGACCACATCATCGAGCAGTTCATGAAGGTCACATGATCAGAGGGTTCCACATCAGATCACACAAACCCTCAGGAGATCTGGAACCTGGCTGTGAAGCTCCAAATCAGCTTATCCTGTAGATCTCACATCATTCTCATCTGAATGTCAATAAAGAAATTTAAATCGGATTGGACTGTTGTCGCCATTTCACTCGCCTCCGTCACTTTCTCCCACTTTTCGTGTCCTGTTATGTGGATTCACCTCATGTGGAGAAATTGGAACGCTTTCATGAGGTGTTCAGGTTGTGAATAACATCAGACACAAAACAACGTTAATTATTTCCATCTCTATAAAGTCTACGTGTAAATATTCGCACATGGACTCCGACAAATTGCCTTCATGTGTCCTTTATTATTAAAAACGCTCGAGGCCTCACTGGGCGGCGTGGCCTGAAAATGTGGTTTTAATTTATAATAATTTTATAAGATTCTTGAGAGAGGATTCATTCGAGCAAACCGACTAAAACAAGCGTGCACATGAATCGTCGGAAAATACCGAACACCTGGCGGGAGAATGTTAATGAGTCATAAAAGGTAAGAGCCAATCGTGTTCCTGTATGCAAATTCAGCTCTCGTGGCACCAGAATGAGATACACGTGTTAGACAGAAGTAATTCTACTAACTAATATAAATGCTGATGATGATGATGATGATTATTATTATTACTATTAAAATTACTATTATTATTATTATATGTCTCTTGGGGGGCACGCTGGCTTAGTGGTTAGCACGTTCGCCTCACACCTCCAGGGTCAGGGGTTCGATTCCCGCCTCCGCCTTGTGTGTGTGGAGTTTGCATGTTCTCCCTGTGCCTCGGGGGTTTCCTCCGGGTACTCCGGTTTCCTCCCCCGGTCCAAAGACATGCATGGTAGGTTGATTGGCATCTCTGGAAAATTGTCCGTAGTGTGTGTGTGTGTGTGTGTGTGTGTGTGTGTGTGTGTGTGTGTGTGTGTGTGTGTGTGTGTGTGCCCTGTGATGGGTTGGCACTCCGTCCAGGGTGTATCCTGCCTCGATGCCCGATGATGCCTGAGATAGGCACAGGCTCCCCGTGACCCGAGAAGTTCAGATAAGCGGTAGGAAATGAATGAATGAATGAATGAATGAATGAATGAATGAAAATATGTCTCTTAATCCAAGCTGTAAATAAAATGATCTCTCTGCTGCGGTTGCCAGTTATTAAATAGAGAGTGTTTCTAACTGGCAACCTTCCCTTTCCTGCACAGACCTCGGGGTGTATTAACATTTGCAGCAGCATGAAACGAAGCTGTTGGATGCAGCAGACCAAACCGTCAGAGCTTTGAATCAGCCGTAGCACTTTAGCACACTCGTAGCCTCGCCTGTTATCGCTGTAGAGATTAAAGACGGGTCAAAACTTCATTTCATCTTATTCTGTTTGAAAGGACAAACATTTAGATGATTAGAGCTTCGTGCATAGATTAAAGCTCAAATCCCCAGCAGCAAGATTTGGGAAATTGCTTTTTTTTTTTTTTTTTTACATTTTTTAATGACATAATTCTGTCTGGAGTTTAACACAAAAAAGCTTATCTTGTTATTTGGAGGACAGACGCCATGTACCCCAGAGTGTTGGTTTAACAGGGAATGATCAACAAAGGGTTAAACATTTGCTCAGCAGGTTCTGAAGGGGAAAAAAAACCCTTTCAAATATCCAACCAGATATTTACTCTGCCATGGAAATACTGGGAGGACACACACACACACACACACACACACACACACACACACACACACACACACACACACACACACACACACACACACACACACACACACACACACACACACACGTAAACACACAGACACACACACACACAGGTAAACACACAGACACACACACACACACACACACACACGTAAACACACATGTAAACACACAGACACAGACACACACACACACACACACAGGTAAACACAGACACACACACACACACACGTAAACACACATGTAAACACACAGACACATACACACACACACGTAAACACACACAGACACACACACACACACACAGGTAAACACACAGACACACACACACACACACGTAAACACACATGTAAACACACAGACACACACACACACACACACACACGTAAACACACAGACACACACACACGTAAACACACACGCACACACGTACTGTAAACACACACACATACACACACACGTAAACACACACACACACGTAAACACACACACATAAACACACACACACGCGTAAACACACACGCACACACATACACACACATAAACACACACACACATACAAACACATAAACACACACA
>NC_062538.1:1354597-1392097 GCF_022655615.1 Tachysurus fulvidraco
TCAGTCTGATTGGTGTAGATCAGTGGACACAGGTCTAATGTAATTAATTAATCTTATGTCTACTGTTCCACTGAGACGTGTGACGTGACGTGACATACAGCTAAGTACGGTGACCCATTCGTTCTCTGCATTTAACCCATCCAAAGTGCACACACACAGCAGTGAACACACACACACACAGCAGTGAACACACACACCGTGAACACACACCCGGAGCAGCGGGCAGCTATTTATGTTGCGGGGCCCGGGGAGCAGTTGGGGGGGGGTCGGTGCCTTGCTCAAGGGCACCTCGGTCGTGGTATTGCCGGCCAGAGGCTCGAACCCACAACCTTAGGGTTAGGAGTCAGACTCTCTAACCATTAGGCCAAGACATCCCCATGGTGACCATGGACGTGGACGTGACCAAGACTTTATGATTTCATGCTTGTCTTGTTCCTGTTTTGGACATTTGTCATGGCTGATAGATTAAATCTGAATTGAAATAAAAACTGGTGTACACAAATTTGTCAAACACTTTTCTCTAAGTCATTGCACTGCACTTGTTTACTCACTAGAGAGCACCACACGCTGCTTTCCGTAGACGTGTCAGCGTCGGGTTTGTGATGAAGCAGACAGATATCTACCGATAAAGGATCACTATATAGACGAGTATTGGACTGTGCTTTGGTGTAAAGTACATCATAAATAAATAAACAAATAATATAAAAGAACCTTAAAAGGAAATATTCCTGTTCTTGAATAAGGTTCTGAACCATGTGGAACTCGACGTGAAGACGAGACACTTTTATCTGCCTTAAGGTTCGATGTGTTGTTCATACTGAGATGGTTTTCTGCACAACACAGATGTACAGAGTGATTATTTGAGCTCTATGCTGCGTTCATGCAAGTAAACAACAACAAAAGGAACACGACATCAATCACCACAGCAGATCGGCACCGAATGAACTAAATGGACACACACCGTGAAAGACGTATCCACGCCACTGCACTGAAAAGGAGACTAATCCGTTTAAGAGATTACATTTAGTGGTCATTATATTAGGTACAGCAAAGGCACCGTCTTCATCGTCCCCAGCCCGGCGTAATGACTTTCACTTTTCTCAGCCCTCTGTTTCTATGGTATTTTTGTGTTGTTAGGTTTTATAGTGATGTTTTGTATGAAAAATGTACATAAATTCCTCTTCTTCTAATTATTATTATTATTATTATTATTATTATTATTATTGTAGGGGGGCACGGTGGCTTAGTGGTTAGCACGTTCGCCTCACACCTCCAGAGTTGGGAGTTCGATTCCCGCCTACACCTTGTGTGTGTGGAGTTTGCATGTTCTCCCCGTGCCTCGGGGGTTTCCTCCGGGTACTCTGGTTTCCTCCCCCGGTCCAAAGACATGCATGGTAGGTTGATTGGCATCTCTGGAAAATTGTCCGTAGCCTGTGAGTGTGTGTGTGAATGAGTGTGTGTGTGCGCCCTGTGATGAGTTGGCACTCCGTCCAGGGTGTATCCTGCCTCGATGCCCGATGACGCCTGAGATAGGCACAGGCTCCCCGTGACCCGAGAAGTTCGGATAAGCGGTAGAAGATGAATGAATGAATGAATGAATGAATATTGTTATTGCTCCATATTGTAATTGTTCATAAATCTAACACAAAACACAACACATAACACTGAACAGTACAAACAGCATGAAGTCTGTAAAGGTTTTATTTGTAATATCGACCATTAATATTGACCTGCATGAATAATTACTGCATGGCGGTTTGCCTGAAAGTGGAATTAATGAACTGGATGTTTTTCCTATTGTTATCGTTTGCCGAATAATTAACCATAAATATTTCATGGCCATTTGACTGAAAACAAACGAGTGCACGGACTAGTGCTGATGTTCAGATATAAATAATATTGCTTTTTATCCTGTGCCTGATCAGAGCTGTCCTGTTTATTAGACAGCAAGAAAGAAAGATGATAGATAGATAGATAGATAGATAGATAGATAGATAGATAGATAGATAGATAGAAAGCATGCGACTGGGGTGTGATGTTGGATGGACTGTAATCGATAAAGTGCTAGCAGAAAGCGGCGCCTCTCTGACGGACGTGTGCGGCTCCTAGAGCTGTTTAGAGCTCCACAAAATACAATCACAGGGATTTCCATCAGACATGAAGTGATGCGATTACACCATTTAATCTGTTACAAAGGGGAACACGACGGCTGCCGAATGGACGTGACCTCGAATGAATGGCCATAAAAAAACGATAAGAAACGATCGAACGTTACAAATTCACGAGGAACGTGAAACGAGGGCCGAGTGACAGAGAGAAAAAAAAAAAGACAAAAAGGAAGCTCTACCGTGGATTTATGACTAAAGTGATGTCAAGTAATTAAGCTACAGAGAGATTATAGAATTAATAGAGTGTTATCAGGCCACCGGGGGTCACTTTGGGCTTCATGCCTTCGTTATGTAAAGAGTAAAACAAGGTATGCTGTATAGAAAATGATCACTGAGCACTGAGTTTTATTCTTTACATAATGAAGGCATGAAGCCCAAAGTAGAACAGGATGAGTTCTCGCCTATGTCACTATAGACATTCATTCATTTTTCCATTCATTCAACTACTCGGGTCACGGAGTGCCTGTGCCTATCTCAGGCATCATCGGGCATCGAGGCAGGATACACCCTGGACGGAGTGCCAACCCATCACAGGGCACACACACACACTCTCATTCACACACACACACACACACACTACGGACAATTTTCCAGAGATGCCAATCAACCTACCATGCATGTCTTTGGACCGGGGAAGGAAACCGGAGTACCCGGAGGAAACCCCCGAGGCACGGGGAGAACATGCAAACTCCACACACACAAGGCGGAGGCGGGAATCGAACCCCCAACCCTGGTGGTGTGAGGAGAACGTACTAACCACTAAGCCACCATGCCCCCCTTCCTATAGACAGCTATCATCTATAGACAGGAGTTTTCTCATCAGTGTCTCCACTCGGTCTTATTAATAAGACTCGTAAATAAGACCGCTTATTATAAATAAGAATGAG
The DNA here is from genome assembly GCF_022655615.1 of Tachysurus fulvidraco. Taxonomy (NCBI): domain Eukaryota; kingdom Metazoa; phylum Chordata; class Actinopteri; order Siluriformes; family Bagridae; genus Tachysurus; species Tachysurus fulvidraco. The sequence continues at coordinate 1,357,653 of NC_062538.1, forward strand.
ATGTAAGCTCTAATAAGTTCTAACACTGGAGACTCCTTCCATAAATGTTCAAGTAAAACAAAATCTTTTTGATATGAATAATGATTATACATTTTCCTATATTAAATAACAAGACTTCATTTTTAAATTCAGATGATGTTTTTTTTCAGCAGTTCATCAATTATCCTTTTGGCCAAACAACAGTGCTGTTGAATGAATCATAATGCCAAATAAAAATTCATTCTAGTCTAAAAATGAAATACAGAAATGTTAAATGTTACTTGATAAAGTGTTCACAAGCATGTTTTTCTAAAATAATATGAGGAGTTAAAAAAGACTTGTTTGGTAAATTAGAATAAAATATACAACGACATAACTGGCCGCATCTTCTACGTTTCCTCGTGTGTGTATGTGTGTGTGTGTGTGTGTGCATGTGTGTGTGTGAGAATCTGTGTGTGTATGTGTGTGTTTTATATCTTGATGTAGATCAAATGGAACCCTTAAGGGATATATGTTGATTGTGACCTTGAGGATTGTTTATAGACAGAAAGATGTTTTTTTTGTTTTTTTAGTATTTTGTAAAAACAGAAGCTTTGGATAAGAATAAGTTGGAGTTGCAGGGTTAGTTTTAAGGTTAGTCTTGTGCATGTGTGTATGTGTGTGCATGTGTGTGCATGTGTGTCTGTGCATGTGTATGTGTGTGTGTGTGATTTATATCTTGATGTAGATCAAATGGAACCCCCAATGATAGGAGTATATGTTGATTATGACCTTGTAGGATTGTTTATAGACAGAAAGATTTGTCATTATTTAGTATTTTGTAAAATTTTGTACAATGTTTGGTTTGAATAAGTTGGGGTTGCAGGTTTAGTTTGTGTGTGTGCATGTATGTGTATATGTGTGTGTGTGTGTGTGTGTGTGTGTGTGTGTGTGTGTGTGTGTGTGTGTGTGTGTGTGCGTGTGTGTATATATGTGTGTGTGTGTGTGTGTGTGTGTGTGTGTGCGTGTGCGTGTGTATGAGTGTATGTGCGCGCGCGCACTCGGCAGCCCGCCTCTGGCCGGCTGATGCTGTCGTCTCGTCCCTGTCCATTCGGCTCAGGAAAGGGGGGAGAGACGAAGCGAGAGAAAACATCCATGGGTGGCTGTGTGGGCAGTCATCATGACTCTTCGGGCAGCTTAAACGAAAACTCAGACGGAACTGGAGGTAGGAAGTGAAAGTTGCACACAGCCGGCCATGTTTTATCTCATTATTGTGTGTTTCTTCTCTCTTTCTCTGTATCTCCTCTCCTCCTCTCCTTCTCTCCTCTCCTCTCCTTCTCTCCTCCTCTCTCCTGTCCTCCATGCTGCTTCTGTAAACCATATAAATCTCTACTTTCAGCCCAAACGCCTGATACGAACACGTTACATTACTGTAAACTCAGCTCTCTTCTTCCCCTCACAGGCGTTTGCTATAAATATTACATCTTTGTGCTAGCATGCTAACATGCTAACCCTTACACAGAGCCTCTTGCTAGCTTTGTGGCTAATAAAATGTGGGTCAGGGGTTTAAGTACCTCAGTGAATATTTATATTAGTTTTGTTTACAATGCGCGTGCGTGTGTATCTACACCATCTATTAATAGTAGATGGCTGACCTTCTTTCTGTCTTTCTTTCTTTCTTTCTTTCTTTACAACATGGTGCGTTTGAGTTTCATTATAAATAAACATCTGTGTTTTAAAGTCATAAACAAACTTGACGAGGAGAAGCTAACGGTTTTCTATGCCGTGTTGCCACGGAAACGTCGCACGAGCCACTCTGCATTTCCGGTTATAATTATATTAGATTGTATTAACTGTTGTAGAGGATTGTTAATTGCCCCAATGTTGTATTCCTGTTGCCCCTGGAGGAGGACTTCCGGTACAGATGTTATTAATTCTACATCCATAGATCCATCCATCGATACAGTAGGGGGCGGGGCTAATGAGACAAAGGAGACTGAGATGGAAACTAGTGCATATGTTTCTGTAATTAGCTCATTAATGCTTCTGAGACTTATAAAAAGCTGCGAGTAGACGGAGTGGACTCCGGAAAGCTTTCTCGTGACATGAAAACCTCCTTAGTGGTGCAAGTGTGGAGCGAGGACAAAAAAAACCACGCTCTCGCGTTACGCTGTAAGACGACTGGACACCCAGGACCGAAATAAACGTCGTGAGAGCTTCTGAGTTCACTTTCTCACCCGGCGATCTCGTTACAGACGCAGACATTCGATTCCTTTGGCTCGTTTTCGTGTTTGGATTGTTTTGTTTTCTCGCTGCATGTATGTAAAGGAACCGAAAGACATTCGCAGATAAGAAACAAGGCCAAAGAAGAAGTCATAAAAATCGACCCGGAGAACGGAGACGACGGAGACGTCTGTCATACCGAGCTCAGGCGATAGTTGTGTGTGACCGTCCGAATATCCGGGACTCGTCGCGGCGTTACGGCTCTGTCCTACGTCTAAGATCTACAGAACACACGGAATGTTCGGGACACCTGAATCAAATGTCTGACTCGACTCGACTCCAGGGAAGGAATCGAGTGTGTTTTGGGTTGCGGTGTTTCTTTATAGAACTGAGCTGTAGAACTACAGAGATCCAGAATGTGTCCCGACAAACGAAAATAAACGTTACTGTGTGTTTATGCTTACATTCAGTGCGAACAAACCGAACGTATCGAATGTTCTCTGATCCCGATTCGGTATCCAGACGAATCTGTGTGACAGCACTCTGAGGTTTCTTGATGCAGTTCACGGGACCTCATGGGTTAAACCCAATCGAATCAAAGGCTCTGTGTTAGACGTGTTATTAGGTGTGTGCGGGCCGTTATTGAAACGTGAGCCAACGAACCCGTCGTGCGAGAGTCAGATGCAAAAACAAAATGCCCGAGGAGACACCAGGAGGACAACAGAAGGAAAATATCTCCTGGGATAAAAAATACAAAATACAAATGAGGCATGTTACTTAGAAAGAGTTTAAATAGGTTATTACATCATTATCTGTGGTTCTGGCGGCGCTCGGGTCGCTAAAATCCGTCCTGCTGACATGTGAAGAAGGGATTCAGATGCAAGCGACTACAAAACGATGAGTTTTACATCTAAAACCGAGCAAGTGTCGAGTAAAGAAATGTTAATTAAACCGTTTATACGGTTTCGTTACGGACGGTTTGTGATCCTAACATCGATTAACATTTTTTAAACTGCTAATTTAAATGCACACGTTATCGTAACGACGGCATGAAGTAACGACGTTAACGAAGCAGACGTTAGCCCGTAGGTTGAGACGCGCCAGGTCGTGCTAGCTTCCTTTAAATCCTTTGCCTCCTGAACGAAGCGTAATATCCTGCTGTCTGACTTCAGAGTAGAAAAGGCAGAACAGATAAAGGTAAACGTTATCGAACGCAAGAACCACGTTACCTGCAAACGTCGTGTTGTTATGTATATAGATCTGGCCACACCCACTTTTCTAAATGATGGTGAGAACCGAGAAGGGGCGGTTTAATGAATCGGGAATTTTTTGTGCCGTGTAAGAATTACAGACAGAATTAATGTAGCCTTAAATAACGAACCTCAGACAAAGTAAAGACAGCGACGAAATGTTTGGAAATTCTGGCGTCCGATCTGAGACACGTCGCACCTTCTGGTGGATCGAATCAAACCCGAATCGATTTGTCACGGACAAGATTTTTTCCTCTCTGTTTCTGATTATTTTTATTTTATCGCTTGTAAAAATAAGTTACGCTCTGTAATGACGCGGTACGACGAATCGCTCTCCGTTCCGCTCCACGACGCTACCACAGATCGACACGTAGTAAATATTTTAAATGCAGTATTTGCGATGATTTAATAAACAATAATCAGAACATGAAAGTTTGATGTCCTCCTGGGTGTCAATGACCCCTTTATAAATACTTTATTTGACATTCTGCACCTTATCGTATCTCATGTAGAGCGGTACAGACGCTGTTCCTAACACGTGGACGCTCTACACGTGTAGCGGTTTGTAGCTAACGCGTCAGAGAAGCACGGAGGAAAACGAAACGGCGAAACAGCCCTGGATGTTGTTTTGGGTCTCCATCTGGACAGTTTTGCCTCAGGTTCCTGAAGAACCTGGTGTCTTTTTCTGTATATGAGTCAGTGTTTGATGTTCTGAGATGTTTTTCTGCTCACTGCGTGTGTAAAGTCTGGTTATTTGAGCTACATTCTCGTTCTCCTCTTCCTCCTCCTCCTCCTCCACCTCCTCTCTCATCGTCAAGGCCACAAAACTCGATGGTTTTTTTTGTGTTAAGAAGTTTTCTGTTGTGTTTATTCCAAATTCCAGATGTTTCTGAAAAGTCGATTCTCACAACCATCCGACTTTGTGCCCTTTTCTGTCATCATCAGCTGATGAGCCATAAACAGGAAGTCAGACTTCCAGAGTTAACACAGTCGTTTGCGGTTCCTCAGCGCAAGACAAGATGAGACAGAAGTTGTGCAACTTGACCTGCAGCTTATCATGTGATCCAAGCTGAAGCTCTCGGCATAAATAAGACATCCGTTGCCATCGTTTCCTTTCCACCGCTTTCTTCCCTTTGGGACATGTGACCCAGCTGCTGAGGATCTGAAAGAAGCAGATGGCAACAAACTCCATAACGCTTTATTACATCATTAGAAACAATATAATGCAAAACATTATCTTATCGTTCACAACATCCACAGGACAGTCCTCCTCCTGTCCAGCAGGGGGCAATGTGTCTAACCATTCTCTTGCTCCACTTCCTGCTTTTTGCCCCATACGGTCTAGATTCTTGCCATTCACTAAATTCCAGGGGTTTTGTTACCACAACATAAAGGGGGTGTGTTTCCGGGGGTGTTGGAAAAACGCCCTCTTTCAAAAAAAAAACAAAAAACAGCGTAATACGAAGGACAAAACAGTCATACAGGTAGATTTATTTTAGAAAACGAATAAACAACCAAAGACTAGGGTTAGGGTTAGGGTTAGATGATCAAATAGGCCACACCTACCCGATGACGCAATATCTGTTATGCTGTCCTGAAATCCCTGGAAATAAGTGCATCCCCTAGATTCACGACTCAACATTTACCACAAAAACCCACGATTTTATTTGTCCAAAAACTAAAAAACAAACAAACAATCAGCCGTTTTTCCAAACCGAAGGCGTCTCAGAGACGTGACGATGTTATCAGAGGTGCAGTCAGGAGCTGCCGATAGACAGAGACAAGCTGAAGATCGGTTGTTGAAATGTAGAAACAGAACATTTTATGAAATGATTTATGAGAGAATGATGGCGTTTCTACAGGAATGCTACATTAAACAGTAACGAATGATGAGTTCGATCAGGAACTCATGAAAACTTTTACTCATACATTTTTTTAAAAGCTTTTCTTGGCTGTACGTTATTTTAGTAACGTTAATAATCTTAATAAAGCTAAACTAAATGACTCGAGTATCGAGTCAGGCCGCAGGTTCCTCCAGCACACGTCTGCTCTACAGGATGGAGACGATGCTCTTCCGGACGGTTGGGTTCCAGCCGATAGCTCCCAGATGTCTGTGTGGTGTTTGTGCCGTGATGTCGTCCTGACGAGAGACTCGCGCGGTCTGAAACACCCTTTATTTATTGACGCGTATACGTTTAAAACCGTGCGTTGTGATAGCACGGCCGTGCGAATGCGTCTCTCTCGCTCTCTCTGATAAACACTCACTCGGGAACGTTCAGCAATTTCCGTTCACACCGGAATCCTAAGCAGACGTCTTCAAATCCTGCTTCCAATCTGGGGAAAGCTGGAAAAAAAGAGAAAGTCTGAACCCCTCTTTATAGGCCTGTGTAAAAGCTCGTTAAAACAGCCGATCGTTTCCACGTGTCACTTTTCCAGCACCGCGTGAGCGCTCAAGGTCGGATGCGGGAAAATTCCGACGAACCGCCTGCGGACGAACCGCTGGCTTCCCGTAAAGAAACCGAATCGGTTAATGACGAGCGCCGGGTGTCTTCCTGTCTGTCTCTGATCTGCATCGGGTCACTTATTGAGCTGTCAGACTTTACACCAGTAACATTCCCACACTCGGATATTTACTCTCCGCTGAAGCGATCGTCTTGCGCGATGTTTATATTTTCAAATAGAGCTTCGTTATAAATCCAGATCAGAGACAGTCATCGTTTCACTTGACATCTGTATTCGTTATTCGGAGTTTAGTCTCGTAGTACAGTAGATTTCACATTCTGGAATTTTAATCAAAATCGTCTCTAACTTTAAGTACTAAAATTACTGCATTTTAGCAATAAAAGCTCATTTACATATCAGAACTACAGGAAAGGTTCTGGGTTCCTGCCGGACTCTTGTGTAAACGTAGCCAGATGCATTTACTTGTCTGTTTTGATACCGACACGGTGGCAGCCCCCGGGCACAAGGGGGCGCAATGACATCACACCTGATGTGTTTTTAAAAGCGATGACATGCATGACATCATCAGCTCATAGTCATAGCAACAAATAACATTCAGGTCTTCCTCTTTTTATTTCCTTCCTGAGTTTAACACTTCACGTGGTAAAGGAAGACGTATCATCTGTGGAAGGAGTCTCCAGTGTCACTGAGTTTACGCTTTGGATCACTCGAAGTCCGCACCCGTGGGGTATTTATTTATATCTCAGAAACATCTGTGGCTGTTTTGGGTCAATAAAAAAAAAAAAACAACCCCTCAGCGGTGACTGAATTATTGCTGGTCAGTGGCTGCATTCGAAGTTTACATGAAGATGGAAGATGTTTAATGGTGACTATCGAAGGCTGGGACGAGTGGGACCTGTTAGAGAGACGTCGTCACGCCGGACACAGCCGTTATATGACGTTAAACCGATGGCACTGAGAACATTCCCCACACCATCACACAACCTCCACCAGTCTGAAACCCGAGCAGCTTTATCACCGAGCTGCCTTCACCGAGCCCAAGCGCATAACTTAAATCTCTTAAATGTCACATTGTGCTCTGGTCTCCGGTGTAATCTAACAGCAGGCAGATGTTTGGCCTAATAAATCGCTTGCTCTCCCCGAGGAGCCTCTGAGGTAATTGTTTGAGATCCAGTGTGTGTGTGAAGAGCAGCCAGCGAGGTCAGGCTCTAGATCCTGTTAGGAGTTTGTGTTCCAGCCAGAACAAGCGGAGGAAATTTCAGACGTATCATCAGACTAAAATTTAAACCATAAATTGTGTATATACATACGTTACTTTCTCGCTCTATCACTTTATCACTTTGATTCTGTTCTCCGACGGACGATTAGCGTACAAGACGAACGAAGCGCGGGGATCCCGCAGCGCCGGGCAGACGTTTTTTTTTTACTGCGTGTTTTTAATAATCTTTCAAGGCGAGTCAGTCTACATCATGTTCACCTTTCTCAGAGTGAGTCGATTCACAGAGTCAGCTCCGAAGCTTTGGATTTGACTCCCAGCTGATTCATGACAGCTGGTCATGCTGTGACACATTTTACTGACCTGTTATTAATGAAGCCTGTATAGATTAAATGCAGAAGAGAATTTTTAAAATCGTTCACGACCGAACTCGAATCTAACTCACCGATTTCTTTCACCGTTCCCTGGTGTAGTGGCACTGGGGCGCAACCAGCCCCTGAAGAGAGAGAAGCCCAAATGGAAGAGCGATTACCCGATGACCGACGGCCAGCTGAGGAGCAAGCGTGATGAATTCTGGGACACGGCGCCTGCGTTCGAGGGCCGCAAAGAGATCTGGGACGCGCTCAAGGCTGCAGCACAGGCCTTCGAGAGCAACGACCACGAACTCGCTCAGGCAATCATCGACGGAGCGAGCATCACTCTACCACACGGTACACACACACACACACACACACAGACAGACACACACACAGACAGAGACACACTCACACAGACAGAGACACACTCACACAGACAGACACACACACAGACAGACACACACACACACACAGACAGACACACACAGACAGACACACACACAGACAGACACACACACAGACAGACACACACACAGACAGACACACACACAGACAGACACACACACACACAGACAGACACACACAGACAGACACACACACAGACAGACACACACACACACAGACAGACACACACAGACAGACACACACACAGACAGAGACACACACAGACAGAGACACACTCACACAGACAGAGACACACTCACACAGACAGACACACACACAGACAGACACACACACACACAGACAGACACACACACACACACACACACAGACAGACAGACACACACACACACAGACACACACACACAGACAGACACACACACACACAGAGACAGACACACACACACACAGACAGAGACACACTCACACAGACAGACACACAGACAGACACACACAGACAGACACACACAGACACACACACAGACAGACACACACACAGACAGACACACACACAGACAGAGACACACTCACACAGACAGAGACACACTCACACAGACAGACACACACACAGACAGACACACACACACACACAGACAGACACACACACACACACACACAGACAGACAGACACAGACACACACACACAGAGACAGACACACACACACACAGAGACAGACACACACACACACAGACAGAGACACACTCACACAGACAGACACACAGACAGACACACACAGACAGACACACACACACACAGACAGACACACACACTCACACAGACAGACACACACACGCACACATACAGAGACAGACACACACACACACAGAGACAGACACACACACACAGACAGACAGACACACACACAGACACACACACACACAGACAGACACACACACACACACACACACACACAGACAGACACAAACACACACAGAGACAGACACACACACAGACAGACAGACACACACATACACACAGACAGACAGACACACACACATAGACAGTCAGACACACACACAGACAGACAGACACACACACGCACACACACAGACAGACAGACAGACACACACACATACACAGACAGACACACACACACACATACACAGACAGACACACATACACAGACAGACACATACACAGACAGACAGACACACACAACACACACACACAGACAGACAGACAGACACACACACACACACACACACACACACACACACACACACACACACACACACACACACAGACCGTTTATTAATCTGTAGTTAACTCATTTTATAACACACTTCATGTGATGACTGTGAGGGCAGTAAACTGTAGATCTGATTCACAGGATCAACAAAAAGGAGAAAACACCGATCCTATAACAAAAGTAATATAGATCGGAATTCGGTTTGGAAAAGATTGAATTTTTTTTTTTTTTTACAGTTATTAAAGTTTCATTTACACACAGAGACTCAATTCGACTGTTTTATTTGATAGGTTTGATTTTTATCAGATTTTTTTTAATATATATAATTTAATAAATCAGTTTAATAATCATTACATTAACATTAACCGATTACTCAGGAATTATTTTGTAACTCAGAGATATTTGAAGTGAAACCGAGTCAAACAGATATCCGTTACCTCGGAATAAAAAAAGAAATGAAATCCCTGTGTGTAGTTTGTTGTTAGTATTGTTGAGATTTCGATGTTGTTGTGAGTTTCAGTTTCTCACCGTGAGCTAATTAAAGGATTATTTGTTTGTCAACAAATATAAAAACCCCTGTCTGTGGTCAGAGGGGCCTTTACTTTAGTTTCAGAAGGCATCCTGTTGTGGCCTGATCTGACCTGCTTGTTTTTTTCCCTCCGCATCATGCCGGCGTCCCCTCTGACGGACACGTCAGTCATAACGAACAGAACGCTCTCCAAATTTCCTTTAAAGAGCTGAACTTAAAGGAACAGGTCTCGACAGGTGGCGGCCTCACGCTTCGGGCGAACCTCAGACGCATCTTTTTATAGCCTCCGACGCGTTCTGAAACTCGCTGGGAGAAAAGGTCAAGCCGCGAGGTCCTACTTTCAGCTGTCCGCTTGTATTTCTAGCCAGAATATGACGTGATGACAACATCGGATATGTACTTTTTTTACCGCACGTTTTTTACCAGGCCAAGCAACCATAGCTGAAGGGAGTTTTACATCGTGTTTCGGTTCATTCGACCCTTTCAACACCGTGCGGTTCGGGATTTAGGTTCGATCCGGATATTAATCCTGTCTTCTACTGAAAATCCAGAAAGACACGAATAATCAGGAGCGAAGGGTCGATTTATCACGTGAAGTTACACAGTGACCGGGTTTTAGTAACGATGTTGAACGTTCTACAGTCTAAATAAAAAAAAAGAGTCAACGATTTAATTTAACGTTAAAAACTATAAAATGCCGTTAGCCGAACAGGACAGAGTGAAAATAAATATTTGAAACTAAATATTTTAAAAATACAGCACACGAAAACGATACGGAGAAGAAAACGAGCCCGAACTAGGAACTAAACAAGAAAGGAAATACTTTAATGAAAACAACGTGACATGAATCACAGACGTACGATATCGTGCCTTTTACACGTTTCTGCTCTCGGACGTTTTCCTCAGCTTGTGTTCTGGACTTCCCCATGTTTTCGATTTATCTGAACGTTCAGAGACATCTGGCCTTCTTCGTTCTTCTCACAGCGCTGGGACGTGGAGGAGAGCCAGTGGGAGCTTCTCTGTAAAAGCTGGAAACTGGCGGCATCAGTTTGTTGTTGTCGGTCTCCGTCGTCGTGTCGTAGGGAAAGCGAACGTCTCGGAGCGTGTCGAAAGGTCAGACGAGGTGACGTACAGACCGCAGGTGGACACCAGGAACCTGAGCTGCTTCAGGCTTTATTATGGGAGATAACAGGAGACAATACAGCAGAAGCAATAGAGGATATTTAGATGTGTGTGTGTGTGTGTGTGTGTGTGTGTGTGTGTGTGTATGTGTGTCAATAACCCAGAAAAATCAACCCATTTGTGACCAAAATCGAACTTTTTTACTAATAACAGTCACACTTTTCTGTCTGCGCTTTAAAGAATCATAAATATGTTTCACTAAAACACCACAGACATGTTTTTATTTAGTCTGTAAGTCTTTTTTGTCCCCTTTTACAAACACAGCTGTAATAACACTGATGTGACGTACAGCTAAGTACGGTGACCCACACACACACAGCAGTGAACACACACACACAAACAGCAGTGAACACACACACACACACACACACACACACACACAGCAGTGAACACACACACACAAACAGCAGTGAACACACACACACACACACACACACACACACACAGCAGTGAACACACACACACACACACAGCAGTAAACACACACACAGCAGTAAACACACACACACACACACACACACACACAGCAGTAAACACACACACACACACACACAGCAGTGAACACACACACACACACACACAGCAGTGAACACACACACACACACACAGCAGTGAACACACACACAGCAGTGAACACACACACACATACACACACACACACAAACACACACAGCAGTGAACACACACACACACACACAGCAGTGAACACACACACAGCAGTGAACACACACACACACACACAGCAGTGAACACACACACACACAGCAGTGAACACACACACATACACACACACACACAAACACACACAGCAGTGAACACACACACACACACACACACAGCAGTGAACACACACACACACACACACACACAGCAGTGAACACACACAGCAGTGAACACACACACACACACACAGCAGTGAACACACACACACAGCAGTGAACACACACACACACACACACACAAAGCAGTGAACACACACACACACACACACACACACACACACAGCAGTGAACACACACACAGCAGTGAACACACACACACAGCAGTGAACACACACACACACACAGCAGTGAACACACACACAAAGCAGTGAACACACACACACAGCAGTGAACACACACACACACAGCAGTGAACACACACACAAAGCAGTGAACACACACACACACAACAGTGAACACACACACACACACACACAGCAGTGAACACACACACACACACACACACACCGTGAACACACACCCGGAGGAGTTTATGCTGCAGCGCCCGGGGAGCAGTTGGGGGGGTTTGGTGCCATGCTCAAGGGCACCTCGGTCGTGGTATTGCTGGCCCAAGACTTGAACCCACAACCTTATGGTTAGGAGTCAGACTCTCTAACCCTTAGGCCATGACTTCCCCTGAAATCTGCAGAAAGATGACTAGACCTGACTTCCTGATCCTCACCATCTGATCAGGATTACTGAGAGATTCACTCCGTAGCATAATGACATGAGTTCTGTTCGTAATCAGCTGTTAATTTGGCCGCGATTTATTATCGTTATCGTGAAAATATCCCATTTATTTTACCGACTGGGGAACGGGAGAAATATCTGAGTTTAAAATATCCTGAGCTTAAAATCCAACACTGAAATCCTCTCATCGTGTAAGTGCTGATCATTTTGTACTGATTAGATACGGCGAGGGGCAAACCATGGGGGCGTGGCTAACATTAGGGGTGTGGATAAAATGAGGGCGTGGTCAAGCGATCGCAAACAATGAAGAGGACGTAGGATGAACCTTTTTTTTTTGTTGCTTTTTTCAGAGAAAGCCATGTTTGAGAGATAGGTAGGTGTGTGTGTGTGTGTGTGTGTGTGAGAACAGAAGTGCTGAAAAAGCTAAAAAAAAACCCAGAAATGTCTTCCAAATCCTCCGTCCCACCCCATAAACACCTCGCTTGATGATATTGATGTTCAGTGTCCTAAACCTGTTCACACTCTCGCCTGCGTGCTTCATCTACATCCAGGGGATTAAAAGCGTCAGACGCTGCGTCCGAGCCAACACTTGAACACTACTGCCCCCGGTGTTCACCCCGGTATCGCACTCGCACATGATTTCTGAAGTGACGCACCAAACAAAGCCAAACGGGAATGTCATTAAAATCATGGACTGTGAAAGCCTCACGGGTTCATTGTGAACACCAAACCACTTCCTCGTACCTCGTTCACGAGCACTTGGAGTTGCGGTTATGTGGTTTTTAACCAGGGTTTTTTTTAACACGTGTTTGGAAAATTAAAAGAGAACCATTCTTCTAGATCGCTTACAAAATGACACAGGTATTCATGGACAGGCTTTAAGCTGGTTTAGATCCTACCTGTCTGACCGATACCATTTTGTAGAATTAAATGGTGAATCCTCCAGTTTACTACCAGTTAATTATGGGGTCCCTCAAGGATCAGTTCTAGGACCTCTGCTTTTCTCTATATACATGCTTCCATTAGGGAACATCATTAGAAGACATGGGATTAGTTTCCATTGTTATGCTGATGACACACAGTTATATATCTCATCAAAACCAGATGAAATAGCCACAGTGTCCAAATTAACTCGGTGCCTTAGAGAGATAAAAGACTGGATGAGCTGCAACTTTCTATTGTTAAACTCCGATAAGACAGAAATACTACTCATAGGTCCAAAAACCAATGCACAGAAACTCTCACAACTTAACTCCCATTTAGAGGGATGTACTGTTACTAGTAGCTCGACAGTGAAAGACCTCGGTGTTTATTAGACAGCAACTTGTCTTTTAAAAACCATATCGCCCATACTACCAAAACAGCCTTCTTCCACCTTAGAAACATTGCCAAGCTGAGAAACATCCTGTCTGTATCTGATGCTGAGAAGCTAGTTGATGCCTTCATGTCCTCTAGACTGGACTATTGTAATGCATTACTAGGTGGTTGTCCTGCATCTTTAATAAATAGGTTACAGTTAGTCCAAAATGCAGCTGCCAGAGTTCTCACTAGGACAAGAAAGTATGACCTTTAACCCCAATGTTATCATCTCTACACTGGCTACCTGTTAAGTATAGAATTGACTACAAACTGCTGCTACTTACGTACAAGGCTCTTAATGGTTTAGCTCCCATGTATCTAACTAGTCTTCTAACACGTTACAATCCTTCACGCTCTCTGAGATCACAAAACTCAGGACTTCTGGTAGTTCCCAGAATATCTAAGTCTACTAAAGGTGGTAGAGCGTTTTCTTATCTAGCTCCCAAACTTTGGAATAGTCTTCCTGATAGTGTTCGGGGCTCAGACACACTTTCCCAGTTTAAATGTAGATTAAAAACTCGTCTCTTTAGTCAGGCGTACACATAATACATCCCATAATATCATGCACCAGTACATCAGACCAGCACATTTTTATGAACAGCAGATATGTTAATCCCTTTCCACTGCTTCTCTCTTTGTACCCATTCCGAGGCATCCAGACACTGTACCAGCTCCCAACGTCCTCTGTGGGACGAAGCCTTTGGACGTCCACTGAGCCGAGGCCGACTCTAAGAATCCTGAGACATCTCCAGTTAGACTCTGTGATACTAAGGAGATCAGAAGTCCTTGAACCTCACACCAATACAACATTTAACTGACTGTATATTACAATCACACCCCCAGTGTCACCCATATGAGGATGGGTTCCCCCTTTGAGTCCGGTTCCTCTCAAGGTTTCTTCCTTTACCAATTTAAGGGAGTTTTTCCTCGCCACTGCTGCCTGAGTCACCTCAGACTTGCTCATAGGGGAATAAATACATACACATTGTGAACTATATACATCTAATAATAATCTAGAATTTTTATTCTGTTAATTCTTATTTCTTTTATTATTCGTTATTTCCTTTATCATTAATTATGTTTACCTTCTGCTCTGTGTTTATGTTCTGTAAAGCTGCTTTGTGACGATGTCTATTGTAAAAAGCGCTATACAAATAAACTTGAGTTGAATTGAACCTCGGATGACTGTGACTTCAGTGGTCACTGCGGTGAAAGTAGTAGTTGATGGTTGTAGTTGATACGCACACACACCACACACACACACACTACGCAGTGAAACCACACCATGCTAACTGCTAATCTCCTCCACCTACTTCCACCTGTGCTGATTTTGTATGATGGGATGCGACTCTGATACCGAGAGAGATGTGGGGTTTCATCTCCACCGAACGTGTCACAGATTTTCCACCAGGACACGAAGAACAGTTTTATTATTTATTATTTTATTGTGTCATGGAGCTCTAAGGAAGTTAAATTTTCCCTTATGTTCCCCAGGACCTTCTTTCATTTCTTTTTTTTTTGGCTGTAGGTCACAACGCTCACACTTGAACTTTGCCAAACTTCCTCCAAGACCTGTGTGTGTGTGTGTGTGTGTGTGTGTGTGCGTGTGTGTGTGTGTATGTGTGTGTGTGTGTGTAGGTATGTGTGGGTATGTGTGTGTGTATGTGTGTGTATGTGTAGGTATGTGTGTGTGTATGTGTGTAGGTATGTGTGGGTATGTGTGTATGTATGTGTAGGTATGTGCATGTGTGTGTGTATGTGTGTGTGTGTGTAGGTGTGTGTGTATGTGTGTGTACGTGTAGGTGTGTGTGTGTGTAGGTATGTGTAGGTATGGGTATGTGTGTGTGTATGTGTGTGTATGTGTGTGTGTACGATTAGGTATGTGTGTGTGTAGGTGTGTGTGTAGGTGTGTGTGTATGTGTGTGTGTACGTGTAGGTGTGTGTGTGTGTACGTATAGGTGTGTGTGTGTGTGTGTGTGTATGTGTGGGTGTGTGTGTGTGTGTGTGTGTGTGTAGGTGTGTGTGTATGTGTGTGTGTACGTGTAGGTATGTGTGTGTGTATGTGTAGGTATGTGTATCAGATTATAATCTGGAATACAATTGGAAAAAAAATAGAAATATGTTATATTAATTAATTACTGTTTTTATTTATTGTGTGTGTGTGTGTGTGTGTGTGTGTTTTCTAAACTTAGGTGCTCTGACTGAGTGCTACGATGAACTGGGTAACCGCTACCAGCTTCCCGTCTACTGCCTCTCTCCGCCCGTCAACATGATCGAGGAAAAGAGCGAGACCGAGACTGCCGAAGCCCCCGAGGCTCCTCCCACCGAAGGACACGAATGCCAGCTGCGTCTGCGTCTGTCGACGGGACGCGACCTGCGTCTGGCCGTGCGCTCCGGAGACAGCGTGCTCTTCATGAAGCGACGCCTGCAGGCTCAGGAGGGTCTCGAGGCGTCCAGCCAGCGCTGGTTCTTCTCGGGCCGACCGCTCAGCGACCGCATGAAGCTGCACGAGCTCAACATCTCTAAAGACTACGTGGTGCAGGTGATCGTCAGCCAGCCGCCGCCCGTGGAGAACTGACGCGGATCTTCCCGCGAAGACTCTGATAAACTGGGGAAAAGAGTCCCGTGTAGAACGTCGGAGATCTTTTCCTGGAGAGGAACCAGGTTCCTGCGAGCACGCTGTTCTAAAGAGCCACAAGACGGCAGGAGATCCATCAAGTGCTTTTTCTTCTCTTCTTTACTTTTTTTTTCTTCTCCTGATGTTTATGTCTGCAAGGCAGACCTGAAATACGGACGTCTAAATCTCTCCTGCGTTCCGAGAGACTCCGGGACCTCGTCTACGGCTTTTAACGGCTGACTTTTTTTTTTTTTTTTTTTTTTTTTTACATTTTTTTAACGAAATCTTAAAGGAATCTTTCCTCCTGAACTAGTCAGGGAACATACGGACTTATAAAAGAAGGACTTTCTAAATCATAAAATGACTTTTTACTCGCTCTTTTAAGTCAGACGTGCAGTTAAACCTCTGCACTATAAAACAATCCTAAAGTCATTTGCTGTTTTTTTTTGTTTTTTTTGGAGAAGGGAACTTGTGGGTTTTTTTTTCCCCTTTGTGTAATGAATCAGCTGTTTGACCTTTTGTTGCTTTGACACGTGGGGAAGTGTCTCCATGCTGTACGACTTTCATCGTAGCGTAGATGAGATGCAAGATGACGAGAATCTGGTCGTTCCACCAGGTTTCCATGGCACCTGCCTGTCTCTCGCGCGCTCTCTCTCTCTCTCTCTCTCTCTCTCTCTCTCTCTCTCTCTCTCTCTATTTTTAAATCAGTGTAATCACGGACACAGGGGCCGAGGAAGAAAGGAAGGGTCAATCGACTGTCTCGGGCACCGTAACAGGTGCTACGGTGACACAAAAAGAGACACTAACGCCGTTCGCCCCCCCGAAGCCGGCGAACGCCTCTGTTCCGTCGAAGCGGAAATGGCAAGAAGAAAAAAATAACGATGGCTTATTTTAATGATACAGAATGTGTTTTTAATTAAAACATGAACATTTCTACTCCCACGTTTCTCTTCCTTTCTCTGTGCTTTTCCCGGTTCGACGTCGCGGTAGCGGAGTTCACCTTCAGGCTCAGGTTCTGGGATTAAAGTGTGCGAATTTAAACCAGATCTCAGCTCATTGAAACTCTGTGGTTAATAAAAAACTCTTCATTCACAGAGCAGAACTGAGAATTTCGTTACAGCTCTGTGTACCATAGGTATAGAAAGATGATAGAAGGTCTGGAAGCGTCTGGAGGACGAGAACAAAAGCGACAATGTTGGGAAAAGTTTTGAATATTTAATTTTATAAATCCAGCTGAGTTTGTTTGTGCTGCCTAGTGATCAGCTCCCGAAAGCACGGCTGCACGGATCGTATTATTCTAAACCGTGCAGATGTTCGGCGATGGTTTCGGTTCTTGAATATTAAATCGGTTTATAAACGGTACATCACAAATATGGAAATGATTCTGTCCTCATAAACCACACACACACACACACACACACAATCACGCACTCATTCATATACAATGGAATGTTTTGGCTTTTAGAAGGTAGGAGGAACCAGGAGAACCCAGAGGAAACCCGTGTGTGTAGAGAAAGCGCAAACGAAACTGCTGAACCTCTGCTGTGATGAGTGACAAACACACACACACACACACACACACACACACACACACACACACACACAAAGCAGCTTGGCATTTTAAGAAAAAAACATCACATTACCTCATCGACGTCTATAAGAATGACTTCATGAAACAACAACAACCTGCTTTACAAGGCCCTGTGGTCTGGTATGAGCTGTTGCTATGGAAACAATAACGCGTTCGAACGAGTATAATCTAATTGTTTGTGTCGCATGAGCCGGAAGCGGAATTACTGCTACTGCTGTGAGAAGAAAATTAAACTTAAAAACTTCATGGTGATGATACCATGGTTACAATATCGTGACATTTTTGTAATATATATCGGCAGACACCAAGGAATAAAAAAAAAGTTAAACAGGCGAAAGAAGTGTAACAGACGAAAGTGTAACTGAAGAAGTGTAACAGGCGAAAGAAGTGTAACAGGCGAAAGAAGAGTAACAGACAAAAGAAGTGTAACAGACAAAAGAAGTGTAACAGGCGAAAGAAATGTAACAGACAAAAGAAGTGTAACAGACAAAAGTGTAACAGGCGAAAGAAGTGTAACAGGCGAAAGAAGAGTAACAGACGAAAGTGTAACTGAAGAAGTGTAACAGGCGAAAGAAGTGTAACAGGCGAAAGAAATGTAACAGACAAAAGAAGTGTAACAGACAAAAGTGTAACAGGCGAAAGAAGTGTAACAGGCGAAAGTGTAACAGGCGAAAGAAGTGTAACAGACAAAAGAAGTGTAACAGACGAAAGTGTAACTGAAGAAGTGTAACAGAAGAAGTGTAACAGGCGAAAGAAATGTAACAGACAAAAGAAGTGTAACAGACAAAAGTGTAACAGGCGAAAGAAATGTAACAGACAAAAGAAGTGTAACAGGCGAAAGAAGTGTAACAGACAAAAGAAGTGTAACAGGCGAAAGAAATGTAACAGACAAAAGAAGTGTAACAGACAAAAGTGTAACAGGCGAAAGAAATGTAACAGACAAAAGAAGTGTAACAGGCGAAAGAAGTGTAACAGACAAAAGAAGTGTAACAGGCGAAAGAAATGTAACAGACAAAAGAAGTGTAACAGACAAAAGTGTAACAGGCGAAAGTGTAACAGGCGAAAGAAGTGTAACAGACAAAAGAAGTGTAACAGACGAAAGTGTAACTGAAGAAGTGTAACAGAAGAAGTGTAACAGGCGAAAGAAGTGTAAGACAAAAGAAGTGTAACAGACGAAAGTGTAACAGGCGAAAGAAGTGTAACAGACGAAAGTGTAACAGGCGAAAGAAGTGTAACAGACGAAAGTGTAACAGACAAAAGTGTAACAGGCGAAAGAAGTGTAACAGGCAAAAAAAATGTAACGTGAAAGAATTGTATAATGCAAAAGAGGTGTAACAGGCGAAAGAAGTGTAACAGACGAAAGTGTAACAGACGAACAACATGTAACTGATAAATGATGTGTAATTTACACCAAATATGAACACGTGGCTTGGGGCTAAATGGGATCCTGCAGGGTTTTATTTTCAGTTTGATACGAAGCTCGTTGGACAAAACCGGACTCATCTTTAGTAATCGCTGCTCAGGGCTCCATTGGGTTCAGTTACTAGTAGCTATTAGAAGCTAAAAAAGTTCCAAGTAAACAAATAAACAAACTAAATAAACAAAACCTTTCTAACTCTGTGTAGGATTTTTCCTGCCATGTTCTCCAGTGTTTCCACCAACAGGCTGAAGGTTTCTGAATTAAAACTAGAAAGCTTTTGGATTTAATATTCAAAGAGACACATATAGTGGAGTTCCAGCGGCGGGGTTATGTGTCTAATCTAATCTAATCTAATCTAATCTAATCTGATCTAATCTAGAGATTCAGAATGTCAGACTTGCTCGTGCTTAGTTGAATGACCGACGTTCGTCCGTCTCCAGGTTGAACTTTAAACCTGTTAAGATTCTTTAAAACTGAAAAAAAAAAAAACCTTTTAGCAGTTAAAACCTTTTATTTTATTTATTATATACTTTACAAAGTGCCTTTTAGCTGAAAAGTGAGCTTAGATCCACCTCGTGCACCTTTCCAGGTAAAAGAGGAGACGGGGGTGTGATCGCTAGGGCCGAGGGACAGAACGATACGATACGATATCGATATCGTGATAAATTGTTCGAATAAGATGTTGAACTTTAAAATCCTTATAATATTTTCCTCCTCATTACTGAGTCTTGAGGCAGATTCGGGATCTGACGTGATACGAGCACAGATATCGTGATGTGATATTTATCGCCACCTCTAGACGCGTCTCAGAGCGATATGGTGATATCGATGTGGCTTTTTTTTGTGGTCGTTACCTGTAAAAGAAAGAGTCACTGAATGAACCGAGTTCGTTGGAATTCCCATTGTGTGTTAAAAGTGAATCAGTGGGTTGAAGGGTGAAGACCCTCTTGCACGTTTCAGTCATACAGTGATTCTGCTTAACTTCCTTTTTACTCCATCACTTTCACTCCTGCTCTTACTTGTGGACAGAGTAAACAATCTTCTTTCCCTTTTTACTTTGTGCTCTCTGCTGATGACGACCTTCAGGAGGAATCTCTGACTTCCCTTACTGCGTGCTCCTGACTGTGAGTGTGTGTGTGTGTGTGTGTGTGTGTGTGTGTGTTTAAGTTGGCAGCATTTTATCTCTCGTTTGTTTGAGCCTCTGAGTTTTATGACATTTGTGTGTGATAGATTAACGACGGGAAAACCTCCATGAGGAAGACTGGAAATTCACACATGCAGTGATTTCTGCACGAACAGAATTAACGCCATGAGACTTTCTCCTTCCGTCTCACACACCGACGCGTCGATGCTAACGGTCGTTAAAACTCGTCACCTGTTACGATCGTACGATCTCATCACCGTGAGCTTTGGGTGGTTTATTGCTTTTATAATAAAACCTACATTTCTATTATTTCTAACATACACAAGAAACTCTTATTATTCCTAAGTCTGCTAACACAAAGCGACATATTAACGTACTAAATTAGACTAGCATCAGCGCACTCATTGGACAAAATCATTATAAATGTCTAAATAAAATGTCACTATAGTGAACCTAGAAGTATAAATCACATCATCAGTCTCTCATTATGGATTTAAAGCATTAAAGGAGCCCTAAAGGAACCAATTCTGTGTTATTTTGGGAATATATTCCCAAATATATACCCCCCCCCCACACCCCCCACCCCAACCCTATTTTTTTGGCTGATGTTGGTGACCTAATAAATGTCAGTGTGCCAAAGTAATTAGGTCATATGTGTAAAATTTCCAAAAGGTTGATGAGGTTTTTTTTTCCCAATTGATGCTGTTCTACAGTTCCTCATTGTCTGCTCTGTGAATTTTTTTTTCTGTCCCACCTGCCTATAAAACCCGAGCGAGTTCAGTCGGGTGTTCATTGTGAAACCAGGTTTCAGACGCTTCTTTGCTTTTAGACGGAATAAAACAAAAGGTAGGAAGAAAGAACGTGGGATTTTGCAATGGAAATGATTTGAGCTCCTGATATTTAGCTTCTCTGCTCCATCCTTTATATTTTTCGTGTCTGCTCTTATACGTGATGAATAATCGGTTTGTTTGTCTGTTTTAGATGGATTTGATTTACGTCTTTGCCTTTTATCTGGCGCTGCTTCGTGTCAGGGAGATCGGCGCGCTGAAGGTTATCAAACCCAACGGTGACTACTGCCTTTAAAAAATATTAGAAAATACCTTTTTTTGTAAAAAAAATGCTGTAGAATATTCTATTAGAATTATATAAGATATTATATGAGAAACGATCTCATTAAAAAAAGTGTAATAATTGAATTCAAGGTGAAATAAAATAATCCATGATGACATTTTTCCACAGTTTTTAGTCTTCGGGATTGTAGGATCTGGGATTAGGATTAGAACGATGGCTCTGACCATCAAGTTTATGTCATAATAATAAATATATACACAAATTTATAGATTCAGATATTTTACCAGAAGTCTGATCTCTGGACTCGTTCGTCGTCCGTTTTAGTCGTCGCTTTGGAAGTGAACGGAAACCCGATGGAGCAGAAGACCACGGTGGAGTTGAGCTGTGGAGACGAGTTCGAAGACGCCGAGATTCGCTGGAGGAAAAATCGACACGACATCGCAGCCCAGGGGAACAGTATACAAGTGAGCATCGAGGCCATGCTGGGAGGAAACTTCACCTGCCACAACGCATCAGGAGAACTTCTGAACCACACGCTGGTGCTGGTCAGTCCACTGGACTTTGAGAAGGCCATTCTGCTGCAAAATGACAAAAAAGGTAACTGAACAAGAATAATAATAATAGATAAATCGATTTTTAATACTTAGACATTTTGTCTAAAAAAAAAAAAAACAGACTGTAATTCAGTCTCGGTAAATTTCCTGTACATTTTTTTTGTAACCGGCAACGAATCAGAATTCAAATAAATAACTAATGATTATAAACAGTTAGCGAGAATGCGACTTGCTGACTAGCTTTAAGTTAGCGACTGGAATCGATGCTAATCGGCTTTTCGAGTCGTGTTGACTTTAGTGAACTGAATTTTGATTTAATTTTGCTGAAGCAGGATCGTGTTTAACTTCCACACTAGCGGTGTCAGGTTTGTGAATGAATCTTTAGACCGATCACTGAATGAACCGACGCCATACTCTTTATATCTCTTTAAATAACCACTTGTGCCCCCTAATGGTGATGAAAGGAGCTACAGTATCTCAGTGTATCATTACTTTATTTGCTCCTGAATATTTAGTACCTCAGTGTCACTCCTATTAGTTTAATTATATTTGTCTTTTCACCTAGAATTCGTCACCTGCATAGCGAGAAATTACAGCGGTCCGTTCCACTGCTCTTGGAAATGGGATCCTGTGAGGAACGGCGTCGTGGTGTTTTACAGAGCGCTCCGGTAAGCGGGACTGGGATCGTTAATCAAACCGGACAGAGCGCTATATTTTGCGTCCTAGTTAACGAAGGTTTCTTCCTCAGGAACTCGAGTGTTCTTAACTGCTCCCTGGACAAAGATAATGGCGGATTGACCTGCGAGAATCTGCAGTGTCCCTTCTCTGAGGAGGTGACTCGCATTAACCTCACCTTACTGGTCAGAAACCAGTACCGCTTAGAGGAGCACCAGAGGACTTTCTTCATCCATGACATAAGTAAGAGCTCAATAAAACTAGCTGCCAGAAAATGTTTAGCATCCTCAGTTACAGTACAGGGGCCACGGTGGCTTAGCGGTTAGCACGTTCGCCTCACACCTCCAGGGTCGGGGGTTCGATTCCCACCTCCGCCTTGTGTGTGTGGAGTTTGCATGTTCTCCCCGTGCCTCGGGGGTTTCCTCCGAGTACTCCGGTTTCCTCCCCCCGGTCCAAAGACATGCATGGTAGGTTGATTGGCATCTCTGGAAAATTGTCTGTAGTGTGTGTGTGTGTGTGTGTGTGTGTGTGTGTGAGTGAATGAGAGTGTGTGTGTGCCCTGTGATTGGTTGGCACTCCGTCCAGGGTGTATCCTGCCTCGATGCCCGATGACCCCTGAGATAGGCACAGGCTCCCCGTGAGTTACAGTACATCAGGTGATCCTGATTGGTTAATCACACATCGTTGTTTCTGACCACAGCGTCCAACAAAACGTCAGTCGAATCAGTTTGACGTTTGTGGCGTAACGACGATCGAGTTGACCTCAGGTGAACGTCGTAGTTGCGGAGACACGGTTTTCTATGTACAATTGACATCTGATAATGAGTTACCATGGTAATCGTCAGTGTGTTACCATGGTAATCATTAAAACTGAGCCTAAAATCCTGCCCTTTAATGACAGACTAGGCTAAATAGACCATCGCCGGTGAAACTTTCAGTATAAAGAGATACATGATAAGTTTGGAGATTACTGATGTTGACACCTCGATGTCATTCTGACACTTTTTCTGATTCCGGTGCAGTCAAACCAGAAAAAGTCGACTTCATCAAGGCCGAAAACAACGAGTTTGCGTGGGAAGTCCCTAAAACGTGGAACCGTCCGTGTACCTTCTTCCCTCTGCGATACGAAGTGAAAGTCGTGTCACATCGCAAGGACTGCGATGACTCGTCACATGACCATCCGGATGTAAGCGTGACTTCTAGACTATAATTATCAGAGTGATGAGAGGAAGCGATTTTTAACACAAATGAATAACCTTAAAAAAAACCTGACCTTGTTTTAGAGCCTTTACCTGAATGAGACCCGTTATAAAGTGTCCAATAAGAAGAGTTATACCTTCTGCGTGAGAGCTCAGGACACCTTCACCAATAAAGTCTGGAGCGACTGGAGCCAGCACAAGTGAGTCCGCTTTTAATTTACAGCATTTCTTCCTTCTTTTCTTCTCCACGGTTTAATGTTTAAGCCAAAAAAATAAAAAAATTAATAAATCCACAAAAGCTCCTTGAGTAGATAAGGATGTTTAAAGGTGATGAACACTCGCTCATGATTACACCAGTTAACCATCAGAACCATCAGAACGAGGAGAAAATATCTCCTGATCTCGGCGACACTAGCAGGTTACTCGTGTCACCACTCGATACAACGGCGGTGAGCAGAAAAGCATCTCGTCACCAGGTCTGTTTGGGTTCTTAATCTGAGCGGAGGGAACCCAGCGTGATCTTCTGCACGGTGTTGCCGCCCATCCACCTCACGAGATGCTTTTCAGCTCAACACGGTTGTAATGAGCGATCCTTTGATTTAACCAGTAAAACCAGTGCTTCACATCTGATGTAAGTTTTAGCACTAAATCTAAAGACGAAAGTCCTCAGAAGATCAGCAGGCGATCGATCGAGGTGCTGCACCACGATTGGCCGATTCGATAACTTCAGGAATCCTCAGATGTTTCTATTAATGTTTCAGAACAAAAAGATCAAACACGATTCGTATCACCGGTTTATAAAAGACTCTTTTTTGTTGTTTTTTTTAAAGGGTCGGAAAACCAAAATCGAAAAAATAAAAGGTGAGTAAATAATGACGTAATCCTGTAATTCTTTCCTGACCTTAATAATTATCGTTATATTATATACTGTATATATTTTACTTATACTATATATATATATATATATAAATAATGTTTTTCAGGGCAAGAAGAAAAGGTCCCAGGATTTTCCAGCCTGTTAGTTTTGTGTGATTATTTGCTGTGCCTCAGTCTGCATGCTGCTGTAGGAAAGTCATACACTGCTGTGATGGTTTAATATTTATTATAAAAGATTATTTATTTATTAAAGAATTACACATCAGCAACCTCTCTTTTCTTCTTAATGTTACTGACACACGGTTGGAGTTTGACACTAGAGGGCTGCGTTGGGATCGGGCTCCTGCGGCTCCCGCGGGACCCAACGCAAATCTCGCGGGAGTGGGTGGTTTCACCTTTGCCCCGGGCGGGAGTGGGCGGTCAAAAAATTTAGCGGGAGATCCGCGGGACCCGGTGGGATTTAGTGTGTAGCCTCATAATAAGAATGGAGTCAACACATGATGTTGAGAAGAAGATTAGTATTAGCATTAGTATTAATTTTTCTTATTTAAACGCAATCATGTTTAATTCTGTTATTCTGGACATTAACCTGAACTAATAATTAGTCTGATCATTTGTATACAATTTAAAATGTACAATAAAATTTTCACAAGCTCTCAAGAAAAAATCAGCGGGAGTGGGCACGAACATCGCGGGTGCGGGCGGGAGTGGAACACGCAGCTTATGGACGCGGGCGGTCCTGGTCAGAAATTCAGTGGGAGCGGGCGGGTGCGATGCACGCTAATAAAGTGCAAAAGTTTGGGATCATTTGGAAATCCATTTTTTATCCATTTCAAAACCTAAAATGAATCAAATGATTATTAAATAAAGTTCTACATTTTTGCCCGGAGGCTTTTTATCATCAACCTTCAGTCCTCTGTTTCAGTCCCATGTTCTGTTCTTCTGAAACGGTGCCATCACATCTGAAAACAGCCAATCAGACATAAGGGGGCAGAAAAAGTGGAAATCTTTATGTTAGTTTATTATCGTGACCTAATGGTTAGAGTCTGACTCCTAACCTTAAGGTCGTGGGTTCGAGTCTCGGGTCGACAATACCATGATTGAGGTGCCCTTGAGCAAGGCACTGAAACCCCCCAACTGTTCTCCGGGCGCCGCAGAATAAATGGCTGCCCACTGCTCCGGGTGTGTGTTCACTGCTGTGTGTGTGTGTGTGTGTGTGTGCGCACACTTTGGATGGGTTAAATGCAGAGAACGAATTCTGAGTATGGGTCACTGCACTCAGCCGTACGTCGTGTCACGTCACTTTTCTGGAGCATCAGAAGGTCTGTTGTGGGTCTGTTTAATGGCCAAAAAGAAAAAAACGTTCTGTTTTTATGGTAAGAACTTACTGTATCTTCCCATGCTGGGATTTACACAAAGGCCCCCGTGCAAAACTGGAAAAGCGGGAAATTCCCACGCGATCCCAAAGTTCCGTCAGTGTACGTGTTTTCTGTTCATTTCCAACAGAAATGTTGCTATTAACGTCAGCATAAAGTAAAAACTCCCGACGCCGATTCGGATTCGGAAACGTTTTAGAGGTCGGAAAACTTTCCGAGACGATCGGTCCTTTTTTTTTCCTAGTTGGAAATTCCTAGTTACGAGGTATAGTACAGACGCCCCTGCGATGGAGTCGTTACTATGGAAACGTCGGTAGCTTATAGAGGAAAATGGTAAATATCTTTTTTTTACCTCGTAGACTCACGTCGGTGTTGGTGGTGGAAGAAAAATGACCGGACAATTGATTTGCTGGCAAAGAAACAAACAAGTAAAAAAAAGACTAAACACTGAACAGGCGAAACACCGTAAACTAATCATTAAATAATCAACAATAAACATATTGATACACTAGTGAGGTTACAGACTTAACACCTAGACACACCACATCCATGTCTGCTAATGAGAGAGGGGGTGGGGGAAGAGTGTGTGTGTGTGTGTGAGAGAGAGAGTGAGTGGGGGAAAAAGAGAGAGATAGGAAAAGTGACAGAGAGAGAGAGAGGAAGAGTGAGAGAGAGTGAGTGGGGGAGAAAGAGAGAGTTGGGAAGAGACAGAGAGAGAGAGAGAGTAGGGGAGAAAAAGAGAGAGGGGAAGAGTGAGAGTGAGTGGGGGAGAAAGAGAGTGGGGAAGAGAGAGAGAGAGAGAGAAAGAGTGAATGGGGAAAAAGATCGGAAGAGAGAGAGTGAGCGAGAGAGTGAGTGGGGGAGAAAGAGAGAGAGTGGGGGAGAGAGAGAGAAAGAAAGAGCGGGGAAGAGAGAGAGTGTGTGAATGGGGATAGAAAGAGAGAGGGAGAGAGAGAAAGAGAGAGAGTGAGTGAGTGGGGGAGAAAGAAAGAGAGTGGGGAAGAGAGAGAGAGAAAGAGAGAGTGTGTGAATGGGGATAGAAAGAGATAGGGAGAGGGAGTGAGTGAGAGAGAAAGAGAGAGAGTGAGTGAGTGGGGGAGAAAGAGAGAGAGTGGGGAAGAGAGAGAGAGAGAGAGAGTGTGTGAATGGGGATAGAAAGAGATAGGGAGAGGGAGTGAGTGAGAGAGAAAGAGAGAGAGTGAGTGAGTGGGGGAGAAAGAAAGAGAGTGGGGAAGAGAGAGAGAGAGAGAAAGAGAGAGTGTGTGAATGGGGAGAGAGTGGAAGAGAGAGAGAGAGAGAGAGTGGGGAAGAGAGAGAGTGTGTGAATGGGGATAGAAGAGAGAGGGTGTGGGAGTGAGTGAGAGAGAAAGAGAGAGAGTGAGTGAGTGGGGGAGAAAGAAAGAGAGTGGGGAAGAGAGAGAGAGAGAGAAAGAGAGAGTGTGTGTGAATGGGGAAGAGAGTGGAGAAGAGAGAGAGAGAGAGAGAGAGTGGGGAAGAGAGAGAGTTGTGTGAATGGGGATAGAAAGAGAGAGGAGAGGGAGTGAGTGAGAGAGAAAAGAGAGAGTGAGTGAGTGGGGGAGAAAGAAAGAGAGTGGGGAAGAGAGAGAGAGAGAGAAAGAGAGAGTGTGTGAATGGGGAGAGAGTGGAAGAGAGAGAGAGAGAGAGAGTGGGGAAGAGAGAGAGTGTGTGAATGGGGATAGAAAGAGAGAGGGAGAGGGAGTGAGTGAGAGAGAAAGAGAGAGAGTGAGTGAGTGGGGGAGAAAGAAAGAGAGTGGGGAAGAGAGAGAGAGAGAGAAAGAGAGAGTGTGTGAATGGGGAGAGAGTGGAAGAGAGAGAGAGAGAGAGAGAGAGAGAGTGGGGAAGAGAGAGAGTGTGTGAATGGGGATAGAAAGAGAGAGGGAGAGGGAGTGAGTGAGAGAGAAAGAGAGAGAGTGAGTGAGTGAGAGAGAAAGAGAGAGAGTGGGGAAGAGAGAGAGAATGGGGATAGAAAGAGAGAGTGAGTGAGAGAAAACAGTAGAGTGAGAGGGAGATGGAGAGAAAAGGATGGGTGGAGAAAAGGAGAGACCTTATTGCATGTTTGCTTTTAAGAGTCGTCTGAATTGTCGTTTTTCATTTTGTCGTGTTTTTAAGTTTGTTGTTTTTTTCAGTTCTGCTTTATTTCTTTAGTTTTGTTGTTGAACTGTTTTCCATTTTATCGTCTTTTTTACGCTCGCTGTCATTTTTTTTAAATGTAACTGAATTAAAGTTTTTTTTGTGCATTTCAGTTACTTTGTTGTCGTTATGTGTTTAGTTTTGTGTGTGTGTTTGTTTTGTCGTCACGTTCGTACCGTTTTCTCCTCACCGTGTTTTCCGGCTCGTCGTCATGTTTTGATGTTTTTGTCTCTCGCATGTTTTCGTTTTATTTCCTTTTCTTATTGTGTTTTTCACAGACAAGATATTAGCCCCGTGTTGCCATGTACAGCTTTATCCAGCTTTTTTTTACCCCACACAAATCCGACAGGAATCTTCAGCACATCTTCGGAGCTGAAGCTGCTGTGATGAGAGAACGAACTGCTTCAGTGGTATAAAGAGCTGTGAAGACTTTATTACTCATTATTAACTGAACATTATGGTGTTTATTAGAAATGTTCCCTTTTCTCACAAAGTTCTGCTCAGAGCCTCAGAGTGATGAGATGTTCCACCGACGTGGAGACAGGATGAAGAAGGGAAGAGCGGCGTCTTGCGCTACAGTCGCTGCTTATTTATTCAGCACACGGAGGAACAGGTGAGTTTCCCTTTCTGAGGCAGTGTGTGTGTGTGTGTGTGTGTGTGTGTGTGTGTGTGGAGAGAGAGAGAGAGAATGAGAGAGCATCACTTCTTCTTGAGGATAAATGCTCTAGCTGCTTCATTGGCTCTGCTTCTTTGAGAGGTACCTGTACGGATCAAAGGTAAACATCATCATCATCATCATTATCACCATTATCAGGATAATCACCATCATCATCACCATTATCATCATCATCATCATCACCACCATCATCATAATAATCACCATCATCATCATCATCATCATCACCATTATCATAATAATCACAATCATCATCATCATCATCATCATCATCATAATAATCACCATCACCATCATCACCATTATCATAATAATCATCACCATTATCATAATAATCACCATCATCATCATCATCACCATTATCATAATAATCACCATCATCATCATCATCATAATAATCACCACCATCATCATCATCACCATCATCATCATAATAATCACCATCATCATCACCATCATCATAATAATCACCATCATCATCATAATAATCACCATCATCATCATCATCATCATAATAATCACCATCACCATAATAATCACCATCATCATCATCATCACCATTATCATAATAATCACCATTATCATCATCATAATAATCACCATTATCATAATAATCACCATCATCATCACCATCATAACAATCACCATTATCATAATAATCACCATCATAATAATCACCACCATCATCATCATCATCATCACCATCATCATCGCCACAATCATCAGTGGCATTATCACCATCACAATCACCACCAACATCCTCATCAGCATCTTCATCACCACCATCATAACCCTCATAATCACAGTCAACACCATCATCTTCATCACCCTCATCAGAATCATCACCGCCACAATCATCATCATCATCGTCATCTGATCTTATACATGCTGTGATAAACACAAACCTTTCCCAGTGTTTGTGGTTGAGACCTGAAAAGTCTTCCAGCTTGGCGATCTCCTTCAGGTAGTGGGACAGTTTGAGAAGCTCCTTGTCTTTCTCTCGGTTTAAATGAGCCTTCATAAAAGGTCTAATCTACACACACACACACACACACACACACACACGTGTTATATTTCCATATCTCAGATACCTCAGCGTACGTGTCGTGGTGTGACCTGGTTCTCGTACCTTCAGTCCATTTTGTGGGTTCATGAGAAAGTTCCTGCCGATGTCGTCGAACATGATGGTGTTCTTTCTGTTGTAGAACTCGCCGTACTTCCCCCAGATCACTCCAAGCGGCTTCACCTAAGCAGAACAGAAGGAGGTGCGAACTTAAAGTGGTGTAAACAGAATCCTGGGTTGTGGGTAGTTGGAGGTTTCACACTGCTCCTACTGCCCCCGGGGTTAACACTGAATCCTGGCTCTTCATAATCTGCCCTTGTGTCACACTGTACATCCCTAAACCCTGCTGTAACCTTCTTCTTATTTGCATATTCGCGTATCGACAGTCCTGATTGGATAAATCCGGCAGGCGGCCGCTTTAAATAACGGCTCGTCTCACGCTTTCACGTCAGTGAGGAAAAAAGTTCAGCTCTGTGGTTCTGCACCCGAGCAGGTTCTGTTATCTTTCACAGCTTTATCCTCTTTTTTTGCTCTTTTTAAGTTTGTCGTTTAGTCGACCGTCCGTCCGTCCGTCCGTCCGTATCAGACCTGCTCTAATGTTTCGGTGTCACGTATTTTCCCCTCGCTACGGCGCACACTTCCGTGATGTTCTGGGTTTTGTCTCCTGACTCTATCTACAGAGCCGTTTTTGTTCGGTGTCGTTCAGCTACGTCCTGGTTTTCACCTGATACGAAGATGAAACGTGTTCGCTTTCTGATCGGGTGACTGTTGCTAAGCAACAAGCCGTAACATTGTACCAGCGCATCGTTTCACACCGAACAGGTTCGTCACCGTGATGTGGAGTTTATACTGTAAATGCTTTCATAAACTGTAAGAGTTTCATAAACTACGTCACCTCCACGACGCCTCTCTTAGGTGTGTGAACTGTGATCATGGCTCCACTGTCCAGCATGAAGGTGATCTTGTAGTTAGGATTATCTGTCACACCCAGCTCCTGGAGTAACACACACAGAGACACACACACAGACACACAGAGACACACACAGAGACAGACACACACACACACACACAGACACACACAGAGACAGACACACACACACACAGAGACAGACACACACACACACAGAGACACACACACACACACACAGAGACACACACACAGAGACACACACACAGAGACAAACACATACACAGAGACAGAGACACACACACAGAGACACACACACAGACAGAGACACACACACAGACAGAGACACACACACAGACAGACACACACACACAGACACACACACACAGACACACACACACACACAGAGACAGAGACACACACAGAGACACACAGGTTCTGAGATTTCAACAACCATCAGTTAATCATTAACAATCTAATAACCTCAAACCACTTTCCTGTTATTTACGTCACACTGTTCGAATTTACTCACTTTCATTTTGGCGTCGATCCACTTCATGCTCGTCGCAGCTGGAAATGAATCACAGCGAGGGCAAAAAAGTTCAGTTTGTATTTTCATCGCTCAGAAATAACAGAATCAGTGAATCAGTGAAAATGAAGAAATGATTCTTTCTTTAACCAAAACTAATTTATTAAACAAACTTCAGACAGAACGTGATGCTCAGGAGAAGTCCTTTAATAGTGAGTCAGTGTGTGACCGAGTCAAAATGCCAAACGGATTTACAGCTGGGGTTTTTTTTTTTATGGAACTATAACACTAAAGTTTTTTCAGTAGAATTTCCATTAAGAATCGTGTTGATATAATATATATATTTATTTCCTGAAACCGAAAGCTCCACGCAGGACGTCTTCATCACTCACACCAGATGACGATGTCGTAGTCTTCGTACGCAGACGTGAGGAACTCGTGCAGGAACGGCCTCATGAGCTCCTGCCCCGTCTCTGCACACGACTTGTGGTCTGAAAAGAGTCGAGAGTAACAAACATGATCTGAGAGCTGGGTAGAGATGATGATGATGATGATGATGGTGATGATGATGTAGAGAAAGACTTTTAATATTAAAACTAACAGAATTAAAGCCAGCATTTCTGCAGGATGTTCGCTGCAGGATCTACAGCGGCCGTTTGCAGAAAGACGAAAGGAAATTTCATTTAATTAATTTAACTGATAATATAAAATCATATATATATATAAAAAAAATTCGAATATATAAATATTTAATTACTTAAGCATGTGAGGACATAGGCGCGTTTAAATAAATAAATAAATAAATAAAAACCCAAATAAATAAATAAATAAGTTCATAGATGAGTTAAGTTAGATGTAAATAAGTTAAATGTTACATAAATTAAAAGTTAGTATACAGTGATATAATTTTATACATAAGCGTATATGCAAATTATGTAAGTATGCAAATGAGTATGTAAATAAGTTTGTATCTACATAAGTAAGAAGTAAGAAACAAGTATTTAAGTGTGTAGTGAATTACATAACGAAGTAAATAAGTTGCTAGATGGATGGACGGATGGATGGATGGACGGACCAATAACTCGTCCTGTCTCACCAAACAGCGTATAATCGACGTCCAACACGAGTAACCTCTTCCCCTCTCTGGGTGGGTTTAACTCCTCCACTTTGTAGTCTTTGACGCGACGTGTGATCTTGGCCAGGTTCTCCTCTCTGTGTGGACATGTTCAGGTGCTTATACAGGAGGACACGGTGAAGCTGAGGCATCATGGCCGATTAACATAGGCAGGCGATCTGGACGAATAACGCACCTGTTTTCCACCTCGATCACTTCCTCTTCGATGTCAAAGTCGTTGATGACATCATCACTGTCAGGAGGCGGAGCCAGGATGTCTTCCTTCAGAGGGTGAAACGAAGGACAGAGTAAAATCAACTTTTTTTTTTTAACTTCTTTGATAAGAAAGATGAATATCGGACAAGTAAATTAACTTGTCTATTCTGTGGTACAAGGTGTGAAAAATCCTACCAGACTTTCTTCTCTGCTGCCCATCATCATGATCTTGGTGTTGGGTTTAAGCTTCAGCAGGCCGAGCTTCGTGCCATCGTCAGCTGGTTTCCCTGCAAACAGACAACGAGTCACTGAGACGTTCGAACGACTTCATCGTCTATACGCGTTAGAAAGCTGGAGTGATTTGTTTTGATTTCCTCTGGAAGCCCCGCCCCTTCCCCATTCCATATCTGTCCATCTCACATGCTCTCGACTATCTCGATCGCTTTCTGTGCTGCTAAAATGGAGAATGTTTTCAGGTCATTAATGTGGAACAAAATCTATCAGTGTATCATTGTTCACGCTTGCATTAAATAACATCAGACACGTACAGCTACCATCAGTTACCTTTATTATCGAAGGACTCGAATCATTTCATGGGGGAAGTCGTGGACTAATGGTTAGAGAGTTAGACTCCTAACCTTAAGGTTGTGGGTTCGAGTCTCGGGCCGGCAATACCACAGCTGAAGTTCCCTTGAGCAAGGCACCGAACCCCCCCCAACTGATCCCCGGGTGCCGCAGCATAAATGGCTGCCCACTGCTCCGGGTGTGTGTGTGTGTGTGTTCACTGCTGTGTGTGTGTGTGCAGTTTGGATGGGTTATATGCAGAGAATAAATTCTGAGTATGGGTCACCGTACTTAGCCGTATGTCACGTCACGTCACTTTCAGGCACAAATAGACAAAAACAACCCTTTTGTGACCCGAAAATATCAACAAAGTGTCACGTCGAACACTTTTACAGTTCAACAGAATTAAACATAACGTCCTAATGTCGATCGTTTGTTAAATCAGACGACAGATTTTATTTTTACTGCAAAGTATTTGTGCATGTTTCTACCTGAGGAGCTCCGGACTGCACGGACAGTAATCGGTAATCCTGTTTAATCCTGAAATGGTAGAAATGATCGTTTTAGCATCTTTATTTTCTCCATCAGTTCTGCAGGATCAGATGGTTTATATACCGATGGTGTAAAACGACCGATCGTGAGCCGGAACAAATGACACAAACCAACTCGACGTTCGTAACGAACGGAAACACGACGCTGATGGACGAGACGAGACGGTAGAAGCTGAAATGGATTTTATCTGGTGTAAAGTTCATAAAGGACCGAATGAGTACTAAAAGACAGATAGTTGTACAGGAAGGTACCTGAATTTCCTCCACGATCAATAAAGTATCTGTCTATCAAGAGTTTTACCTCTGATCTTCAAGCCCAGCAGTTTCTGGCGCTCGGGCAGGACTCCAGTCAGAGATTTAATGGACTGTTTCAGGTCCAGCACGGTGTCGTCTTCGGACAAAGCGCCGACGGGGTATTCCTGTCCTCCCCACTTTATTATCACCGACAGAGACATGATGGGAAAATCTGTGGAGGAGGAAAACAACGGTTCCGCCATGAACCGAGCCGTCGTCCTGTCCGAGGCGTAAAGAGC
>NC_062538.1:1397097-1407097 GCF_022655615.1 Tachysurus fulvidraco
TCAGCGTGGCTTACCCTGACCTGGAGAACCCGCCGCTCACCGTCACGCCCAGCCAACAGCCCAAGTTTGGAGATTATCAGTGTAACAGCGCCATGGCCATGTCTCAGGTCAGTCACTAATTACCCCTTTTCTACCAAAAAGAACCGGGTCCTGGTTCAGAGCTCGTGCTGGTGCTGGTTCAGAGTTGGTTCCACTGGTGAACCTTCAAAGAACCGGTTTGCCTTTCCATCGGTTAGAGAGCGTCACATAGCCGAGTGTCACGTTACACAGCGACGTTAGCGCAGCAGCGACAAACACAACAATGGCGGATGTTGCTTTACTGTTAATGCTCATGGCTTTGTGAACCTACATTAACACCCAAACGCGGCGAATCCGACGTGTACGTGCGGCTCCGTGTAATCTGTATAAACGGAGGTTGTGATCGAGAAAGTACTTAACGTTATTTTATCATTAACACAGAAAAAAGTTAGCCTTAGCATGTAGCTACCTACTGTCATGTGTGCTGATAACTGATCATATTGCGGTAAAGTAAAAGTGTATTAAACATTAGTATACTTAAGGTACATTATCAAATGCCCTAACAGTAGCCCCGCCCACAGCCCCACCCACAGCCCCTGACGTAAGCCGTTCTTAAGTCTAGACCAGCGACGTTTTGGTGCTACTTAAGAACCACTTTTCCTGGTTCAGAGCCGGTGCTTTGGGTGTCGAAAAAGAAAGAACTGGTTCTGATTTAGGCTCCGAACCTGCACTCAAACTGCCTCGGTGGTAAAAGGGCATTTGAGCCAAGTCACAACTGAGTCCATGACCGACGTCTGAACCTAAAACATTTCACCTAAATCAAAGAGCTCCAAAAAGAGATGAGGATGACGACGTGATTTCTAAAGTTCACGTCCAAACCTGTTGTTATGAGCAAGAAATAAAACATAAAAAACATTTGTCGTCTAAAAGCCCCTGAGCAGGTGTTCCTAATAAAGTGGCCTAAATGAGTGTATAACGCTAAAAGATTTCCATCTGGTGATGATCTTCTCCTACATCTCTTCACTAGGGCTGGGCGATACGACTGAAATCTGTATCACGATATCCGTGCTTCATATCGGCCGATATCGATAATTATCGATATTTTTTTATAACCCATTTAAAATAAGGACCAGGAGAAAAATATATTACATTTAAACATTTTTATTTTAAACTTACTCCCTACGTTGCTAGGTTACCAGAGAGCGAGCGCCATTGTTAATGCAACCGAACTCGCTTCGCGACCTCTGTTTTCTTCCGACGAAGAATAAAAAAAAAAAAAGTTTTATCGAACACATTTTTTTATTGATATCGATCACGTGTCTATCGCGATACGTATCGTTATCGTTTTATCGCCCAGCCCTAGTCTCCACATAACATCTGATTTTTTTAATTTATTTTTTTTGTTCTTTTCCCAGATGATGAAGGGGAAAGGCCTGAAGGTGAACCCCAGAGAGATCGCCGAGAAGATTTCCCAGAACATTCCGGAAAACGAACTGATCGAGAGAACGGAAATCGCCGGACCAGGTGGAGTCCCGACACGAGATGTATACGGAGAACAAACCTCAGGATCTGGTGACGGAGGCGAAATAACCTGCGGCCTGTTGTTATTGTTGCAGGTTTTATTAACGTTCATCTCAAGAAGATGTTTGTGTCCAAACTTCTGTCCAACTTGCTTCTCAACGGGGTTCAGCCTCCAGCTTTAGACAAGAAGAAGAAGGTTTGTGAAACGTTACCATAACCACATCTCTGTTGATGAACGCTAGTGTGCGTAAGTATTCACCCCCGTCCCCCTTTTAACCTTGAGTAAGGGAGTAAGTGACGTGACGTACGGCTAAGTGCGGTGACCCATACTCAGAATTTGTTCTCTGCATTTAACCCATCCAAAGTGCACACACACAGCAGTGAACACACACACACACACACAGCAGTGAACACACACACACACACACACAGCAGTGAACACACACACACACACACAGCAGTGAACACACACACACACACACAGCAGTGAACACACACACACAGCAGTGAACACACACACACAGCAGTGAACACACACACACAGCAGTGAACACACACACACACAGCAGTGAACACACACACACACAGCAGTGAACACACACACACACACAGCAGTGAACACACACACACACACACAGCAGTGAACACACACACACACAGCAGTGAACACACACACACACACACAGCAGTGCACACACACACACAGCAGTGCACACACACACACACACACACAGCAGTGCACACACACACACACACAGCAGTGAACACACACACAGCAGTGAACACACACACACACACAGCAGTGAACACACACACACACAGCAGTGAACACACACAGCAGTGAACACACACACACACACAGCAGTGAACACACACACACACACAGCAGTGAACACACACACACACACACAGCAGTGAACACACACGCACACACACACAGCAGTGAACACACAAACACACACACACAGCAGTGAACACACACAGACACACACACACACACAGCAGTGAACACACACACACACACACAGCAGTGAACACACACACACACACACAGCAGTGAACACACACACACACACAGCAGTGAACACACACACACACACACACACAGCAGTGAACACACACAAATACACAGCAGTGAACACACACACACACACAGCAGTGAACACACACACACACACACACACACAGCAGTGAACACACACACACACACAGCAGTGAACACACACACACAGCAGTGAACACACACACACAGCAGTGAACACACACACAGCAGTGAACACACACACACACACAGCAGTGAACACACACACACAGCAGTGAACACACACACACACACAGCAGTGAACACACACACACACACAGCAGTGAACACACACACACACACAGCAGTGAACACACACACACACACACAGCAGTGCACACACACACACAGCAGTGCACACACACACACACACACACAGCAGTGCACACACACACACACACACAGCAGTGAACACACACACACACACAGCAGTGAACACACACACACACACAGCAGTGAACACACACACACAGCAGTGAACACACACAGCAGTGAACACACACACACACACAGCAGTGAACACACACACACACACAGCAGTGAACACACACACACACACAGCAGTGAACACACACGCACACACACACAGCAGTGAACACACAAACACACACACACAGCAGTGAACACACACAGACACACACACACACACAGCAGTGAACACACACACACACACAGCAGTGAACACACACACACACACAGCAGTGAACACACACACACACACAGCAGTGAACACACACAGACACACACACACACACAGCAGTTAACACACACACACACACAGCAGTGGAACACACACACACACCCTGGAGTGAACACACACACACACAGCAGTGAACACACACACACACACACAGCAGTGAACACACACACACACACACGGCAGAGCACACACACACACACACACAGCAGAGCACACACACACACACAGCAGAGAACACACACACACACACAGCAGTGAACACACACACACACACAGCAGAGAACACACACACACACACACAGCAGTGAACACACACACACACAGCAGTGGACACACACACACACACTGCAGTGAACACACACACACACAGCAGTGAACACACACACACACAGCAGTGAACACACACACACACACACAGCAGTGAACACACACACACACAGCAGTGAACACACACACACACACACAGCAGAGAACACACACACACACACACACAGCAGTGAACACACACACACACACACAGCAGTGAACACACACACACACACAGCAGTGAACACACACACACACACAGCAGTGAACACACACACACACACACACAGCAGTGAACACACACACACACACAGCAGTGAACACACACACACACACACAGCAGTGAACACACACACACACACACACAGCAGTGAACACACACACACACACACAGCAGTGAACACACACACACACACACAGCAGTGAACACACACACACACACACACACAGCAGTGAACACACACACACACACACACAGCAGTGAACACACACACACACACACAGCAGTGAACACACACACACACACAGCAGTGAACACACACACACACACAGCAGTGAACACACACACACACACAGCAGTGAACACACACACACACACAGCAGTGAACACACACACACACACACACAGCAGTGAACACACACACACACACAGCAGTGAACACACACACACACACACACAGCAGTGAACACACACACACACACACACAGCAGTGAACACACACACACACACACACAGCAGTGAACACACACACACACACACACAGCAGTGAACACACACACACACACACAGCAGTGAACACACACACACACACACAGCAGTGAACACACACACACACACACAGCAGTGAACACACACACACACACAGCAGTGAACACACACACACACACAGCAGTGAACACACACACACCACAGATACCACACACACACAGCAGTGAACACACACACACACACACAGCAGTGAACACACACACACACACACAGCAGTGAACACACACACACACACACACAGCAGTGAACACACACACACACACACACAGCAGTGACACACACACAAACACACACAGCAGTGAACACACACACACACACAGCAGTGGACACACACACACACACACAGCAGTGGACACACACACACACACACAGCAGTGGACACACACACACACACAAAGCAGGGGACACACACACACACACACTGCAGTTGACACACACACACACACACAGCAGTGAACACACACACACACACACAGCAGTGAACACACACACACACAGCAGTGAACACACACACACACACACAGCAGTGAACACACACACACACACACAGCAGTGAACACACACACACACACACAGCAGTGAACACACACACACACACAGCAGTGAACACACACACACACACAGCAGTGAACACACACACACACACAGCAGTGAACACACACACACACACAGCAGTGAACACACACACACACACAGCAGTGAACACACACACACACACAGCAGTGAACACACACACACAGCAGTGAACACACACACACACACACACAGCAGAGAACACACACACACACACACACAGCAGTGAACACACACACACACACAGCAGTGAACACACACACACACACACACAGCAGTGAACACACACACACACACACAGCAGTGAACACACACACACACAGCAGTGAACACACACACACACACACAGCAGTGAACACACACACACACACAGCAGTGAACACACACACACACAGCAGTGAACACACACACACACACACACACACACACAGCAGTGAACACACACACACACACACAGCAGAGAACACACACACACACACACACACACACAGCAGAGAACAC
Organism: Tachysurus fulvidraco; assembly: GCF_022655615.1. NCBI lineage: Eukaryota > Metazoa > Chordata > Actinopteri > Siluriformes > Bagridae > Tachysurus > Tachysurus fulvidraco. The sequence continues at coordinate 1,402,567 of NC_062538.1, forward strand.
ACACACACACACAGCAGTGAACACACACACACACACAGCAGTGAACACACACACACAGACACACACACACAGCAGTGAACACACACACACACACACACAGCAGTGAACACACACACACACATACACACACAGCAGTGAACACACACACACACACACACACAGCAGTGAACACACACACACACAGCAGTGAACACACACACACACACACACACAGCAGTGAACACACACACACACAGCAGTGAACACACACACACACAGCAGTGAACACACACACACACACACACACAGCAGAGAACACACACACACACACACACACAGCAGTGAACACACACACACATACACACACAGCAGTGAACACACACACAGCAGTGATCACACACACACACACAGCAGTGAACACACACACACACAGCAGTGAATACACACACACACACACACAGCAGTGAACACACACCACACACACACACCACCAGCAGTGAACACACACACACACAAGCAGTGAACACACACACCACACACACACACACAGCAGTGAACACACACACACCCACACACACACAGCAGTGAACCACACACACACCACACACAGCAGTGAACACACACACACAACACACACAGCAGTGAACACACACACACACCACACACAGCAGTGAACACACACACACACACACAGCAGTGAACACACACAACACACACACACACAGCAGTGAAACACACACACACATACACACACAGCAGTGGAACACACACAACACAATGCAGTGAACACACACACACACACAGCAGTGAACACAACACACACACACAGCGTGGAATACACACACACACACACAGCAGTGAACACACACACACACACACACACACACACAGCAGTGAACACACACACACACACACACACACAGCAGAGAACACACACACACACAGCAGTGAAGACACACACACACACACACACACAGACGAGAACACACACACACACACACACACACACAGAATTGAACACACACACACACACACACACACACAGCAGTGAACACACACACACACACACACACACACACAGCAGTGAACACACACACACAGCAGTGAACACACATACACACAGCAGTGAACACACACACACACAGCAGTGAACACACACACACACAGCAGTGAATACACACACACACACACACAGCAGTGAATACACACACACACACAGCAGTGAACACACACACACACACACAGCAGTGAATACACACACACACACAGCAGTGAATACACACACACACACAGCAGTGAATACACACACACACACACACACACACACACAGCAGTGAACACACATACACACACACACACACACAGCAGTGAACACACATACACACACACACACACACACACAGCAGTGAACACACATACACACACACACACACAGCAGTGAACACACATACACACACACACACACACACAGCAGTGAACACGCACACACACACACAGCAGTGAACACACACACACACACACAGCAGTGAACACACACACACAGCAGTGAACACACACATACACACAGCAGTGAACACACACACACACACAGCAGTGAACACACACACACACAACAGTGAACACGCAGTGAACACACACACACACACACAGCAGTGAACACACACACACACACACAGCAGTGAATACACACACACACACAGCAGTGAATACACACACAGCAGTGAATACACACACACACACAGCAGTGAATACACACACACACACAGCAGTGAACACACACACACACAGCAGTGAACACGCAGTGAATACACACACACACAGCAGTGAATACACACACACAGCAGTGAATACACACACACAGCAGTGAATACACACACACACAGCAGTGAACACACACACACACACACACAGCAGTGAACACACACACACACACAGCAGTGAACACACACACACACACAGCAGTGAACACACACACACACACACACACACAGCAGTGAACACACACACACACACACACACACAGCAGTGAACACACACACACACACACACACAGCAGAGAACACACACACACACACACAGCAGTGAACACACACACACACACACACAGCAGTGAACACACACACACACACACACACACACAGCAGTGAACACACACACACACACACACACAGCAGTGAACACACACACACACACACACACACAGCAGTGAACACACACACAGCAGTGAACACACACACATACACACACACAGCAGTGAACACACACACACAGCAGTGAATACACACACACACACACAGCAGTGAATACACACACACAGCAGTGAACACACACACACAGCAGTGAACACACACACACACACACAGCAGTGAACACACACACACACACACAGCAGTGAACACACACACACACACACAGCAGTGAACACACACACACAGAAGAGAACACACACACACACACAACAAAGAACACACACACACACAGAAAGAAACACACACACACACACACACAACACCACACACAGCAGTGAACACCCACACACACCAGCACACACACACACACACACAACAGCACACACACACAGCAGTGAACACACACACACACACACACAGCAGTGAACCCACACACACACACACACACACACACAGCATTGAACACACACACACACACACACACACAGCAGTGAATACACACACACACACACACACACACACACAGCAGAGAACACACACACACACACACACACAAACACACACACACACCAAGCAGTGAACACACACACACATACACACACACACACAGCCTTAACACACACACACACCACACAGCAGTTGAACACACACACACACAGACACAAGCATTGAACACAAACACACAACCCCACACCCACACACACACACACACACACATCACTGAAAACACACACACACACAGCAGTGAACACACACACACACACAGCAGTGAACACACACACATACACACACACAGCAGTGAACACACACACAGCAGTGAATACACACACACACACACACAGCAGTGAATACACACACACAGCAGTGAACACACACACACAGCAGTGAACACACACACACACACACACACACACACAGCAGTGAACACACACAGCAGTGAATACACACACACACACACACACACACACAGCAGTGAATACACACACACACACACACACACAGCAGTGAACACACACACACACACACACACACACACAGCAGTGAACACACACACACACACAGCAGTGAACACACACACAGCAGTGAACACACACACATACACACACACAGCAGTGAATACACACACACACACACACACACACACACACACAGCAGTGAATACACACACACACACACACACACACAGCAGTGAATACACACACACACACACACACAGCAGTGAACACACACACACACACACACACACACACACAGCAGTGAACACACACACACACACACACACACACAGCAGTGAACACACACCCGGAGCAGTGGGCAGTCATTTATGCTGCGGCGCCCGTGGAGCAGTGGGGGGGTTCGGTGCCTTGCTCAAGGGCACCTCGGTCGTGGCCGGCCCGAGACTCGAACCCACAACCATAGGGTTAGGAGTCAGACTCTCTAACCATTAGTCCACGACGTCCACCTTTACATTACTGTCTGATCTGAAATGGACTGGGTTTAGATTTTAATTTGATTAAACATCTAAAGTTACGCAGATTTTCACGTAGATACGTGACACGATGAGCAAAAGTCATCTGTGAAAATATTCACTGCCCCAAACCAGATGGTGATGGATGTGAACAGGACAGATTCACTGACTGCAGTGTAGAACAGCATCAACAGCTCCTGTGGAGGACCAAACTTCCTTAAGTGACGTAGAAACTACATCCTCTGCTGGGCCTTTTTGGTGATGGAGTTAATGTTGCACTCGCATTTCAGGTCTTGGGAAATGTTAGTGGCCAGAAACTTGAAGGTCTCCACAGGATGTTGAGGGGTCTTTTCTAAAGTCCACTATCATCTCCACAGTTTTAAGCTCTAGACTGTTCTGACTGCACCGCAGCACCAACCGCTTCACCTCCTGCCGGTATGCAGACTCGTCGCCATCTTGGATGAGGCCGATGAGTTTAGTATCATCTGCTAATTTCAGGAGTTTAACAGTTTGGTCACTTGAAGTGCAGTCGTTAGTGTAGAGGGAGAATAGCAGTGGGGAGAGGACACGTCCCTGAGGAGCGCCGATTGTCCGAACGCTGGCGGTCTCACCTGTCGTTTCCTGTCTGTCAGGAAGCTGGTGATCCACTGACCGCTTGTTTGTATCGTTCCTCTGTTGTTTTAACGATCTTTTTTTTTTTTTTTTTTTTAAGGTGATCGTCGACTTCTCCTCTCCGAACATCGCCAAAGAGATGCACGTGGGTCACCTGCGCTCCACCATCATAGGAGACAGCATGTGTCGTCTCTTCGAGTATTTAGGCCACGACGTCTTGAGGTCAGTCTCGAACCCGTCTCTCGGTCTCGGGGGCGACGCTGACGTAGCTCACGGAGCTTCG
>NC_062538.1:1414597-1417097 GCF_022655615.1 Tachysurus fulvidraco
GAAGTTATGTAACCGAAAGCGCATGGTGGTGTTTATGGATGACGTTTTACCTCTGGCTGAAGTGACAGATGTCTGGACATCAGGAGCATCTCGGACATGATCCGTAAACAAGGTCCCGTGTTGCTCCCTTGAACCCCTGACTGATACCCCTTTACCACCGAAAAGAACCGAGTGCTGGTTCAGAGTTGGTTCTAATCGGTGAACCTTCTAAGAACCGGTTTGCCTTTCCGTCGGTTAGAGAGCATCACAGAGCCGAGTGTGACGTCACTGTATACGTGTCACGTCACACAGCGACGTTAGCGCAGCAGCGACAAACACAAACACAACAACAACATGGCGGATGTTACTTTACTGTTAATGCTCATGGCTTTGTGAACCTACATTAACACCCAAACGCGGCGAATCCGACGTGTACGTGCGGCTCCGTGTAATCTGTATAAACGAGGTTGAGAAAGTACGTAACTTATTTTATCATTAACACAGAAAAAGTTAGCCTTAGCATGTAGCTACCTGCTATCATGTGTGCTGATAACTGATCATCATCGCGGTAAGTAAAAGTGTATGAACATCAGTATACTTAAGGTACATTATCAAATGCGCTAACAGTAGCTCCGCCCACAGCCCCCCCACAGCAAGTCTAGACCAGCACGTTTTGGTGCTACTTAAGAACCACTTTTCCTGTTCAGAGCCGGTGCTTTGGTGTCGAAAAGAAAGAACGTTCTAGATTATGGCTCCGAACCTGCACTCAAACTGCCTCGGTGGTAAGGGCATGAGTTCTCCAGTCCCTGCTGATTAAAAGCACCTCTACAACATAATGCTACCACCACCATGCTTCACAGTCTACCACTGATGCGGTTCCTCTAGATGTAGCTCTTCATACAGTTTGTTAGGAATCAGGACACCACAAAACCTTTTGAGACAGAATGTCTGTTTTTGTGTCGACGCCGAAACGACTCGAATCCTCTTTCTCTCTCGACTCTTTTGTCTCAGGAGTAGAAGAAGCTATTAGACGATTAAGAGTATTTTTAGAAGAAGGCCTATCAGTGTGTCGTCCGGCTGCAGAGCAAAGAACCGAACTTCATCAAGGCCTGGAATCTGATCTGTGACGTTTTCTCGTAAAGGTGCGTTCACACCGAGCTCCGAACATCAAACCTTCTCGCTTTCTGACATACGAGATCGCGGTCGTGCCGCGTCCGAGTCTTAACACTCACGTGGCCAACGGGGGGCATCAGGGAGCCGAGGAAGCGCCTCGAGCGGCTCGATCTGAGAATCGTTTATAATTTTCATCGTCTGAGAACTGTTTATCTAAATGGATGGTTGACTTAATACCATGAGGCACCTAACAGCCTCGCGGTGAGATGAGATTTATTATACGCCGCGTCCTCTGTGATTGATTACGCGCCCGACTGCCAGCGTATTAAAAGATGTTTGCATTTATTCGTCTGTAGCAGCGAATGTAAACAGTGAATAATTTCGTTTTGGTCATTAGCGCTTCTCAGAAATCCAACTTGGAGACCAGCCGTTAGATTGTTGTTTTTTTCTTCTGTTTTAAGGAGAGAGACAGTTTTCAAGTCCATTTCACACGAAGCTTCAGGGCATCAGGGTTGAAACTAATTACATGGAGAGATGAAAAATCGCTGCTCGGAGGCACGACGAACTCCGACTTGTAGCTCTTTCAGCTCTCTTTATTTTACTCGAGGTGCTACTGAAAGCTTATTGGCCCAGCCGACTGTTCGGGGTTTAATCCGGATGGTCATTTCTTTATCAACATAAACTCCTCTTTTTTTTTCCTGTTTAAATTCCATCGATATCAGAAGATAATGTAGAAGCTTACTGTAGCTCCGTGGTGAATAAACGGATCCTGTTAAAGCTCCGCGACAGATTTCTCTAACTCATCCGAGTTCCCCGAATTTATCACGCTGCGCCGAGACCGAAGGAAAAGTTCAACCTCATGAACAAAAGTCTGTTAAATCTACAGAACACATCGCGAAAGACCTTTAGGTCTGATTCACTCCCACTGTCCACCGTTTCTGCGTCTCTCTCTGTCTCAGATACAGATGTGTGTGAGAGAGAGAGTGTATGTGTGTGTGTGTGAGAGAGTGTGTGTGTGTGTGTGAGAGAGAGTGTGTGTGTGTGTGTGTGTGAGAGAGAGTGTGTGTGTGTGTGTGTGTGAGAGAGAGTGTGTGTGTGTGTGTGTGAGAGAGAGAGTGTGTGTGTGTGTGTGAGAGAGCGGGGGTGTGTGTGTTTGTTTGTGTGTGTGTGTGTGTGTGTTTTTGTGTGTTGTGTGTGTGCGAGAACGTGTGTGTGTGTGAGAGCCCGTGTTGTGTTTGTGTTGTTGTGTTTTGTATCGCGAGCGCCCTGTGTGTGTGTTTTTGTGTGCTCGCGAGCTTGTTTGTGTGTTTGTGTTTGTGCGCGCGAGCGTTGTGTGTGCTCTCGCTTTGTGTTGTGTGTGCGATCGCTCGCCACGCGTCTCGTTGTGTGTTGTTGTCGCTCGCGCGCG
>NC_062538.1:1424597-1439597 GCF_022655615.1 Tachysurus fulvidraco
CGCTCTCCGGAGATTGAGCGATGGACCTGTCATGTCAGAGCCACCGTTCCCGTGGTGTAAAGCTCCTCGTGTGTAGCTTCTCAGGTTCCCCTGAAGAGATGGATGCGACTGTGTTCGATGTCGTCCAAGGCCATAAATCTAAAAAGGCAGCGCTCCATCATGTCAGACAGTGTATACAGTTATGTAAGCTCGTATAATCGACCCGACGACCTTTCGAATGTCGCGGCGTGCCGCTTTAACACGCGTCAGGACGACCGGAATGTTTCTTCGATCTGGTCGAGGCTTATTCCGGAAATTTCCACTAACGCTTCCAGTTCTCTTTAGCGTCCGAACAATCCGTCCACTCCGTCATCTTTATAAGATTCTCTCACAAAACCTGAAGTAACCGCAGCCGCAACGATAACATCAGCTTCATTTATTTATTTATTTACCAAGACTTCATTAGGGATCAAAACTAGATCGTAATACGTGAACTCCGTTAAGCACAAAGTTTCTTTAACTTTTTCATTCAGAGACGATTAATGCCGCGCTTTGGCCCGATCGTCCGTACGGTGATCAATTAGCCAGATTTCATTTACTTTTAGGTTTTTTTTTATTCTTTGCTCGTTCTCATGTCCCGATAAGTGTGTGATGTAAATTATAGATCTGAAAAATACATTAATTACTTTAGTGGGGCTGAAGGTAAATATATCGGGTTGTTCCTTCTTATCTTTTTATTAGCTCCAGCTCTTGAACGTGTGGAAAGTAAAGAAAAGGAGATCAGCGGCTTTTTATTTATTTATTTTTTTAAAGCTTTGCAGGATTTTAAGTTTGTTGCTGTGAGTTATCACTGAATAATATGAGTACAGTTTGTTCAGCGTTACCGATGAACTGAAAGCCCCGCCCCTTTTTATAGAAGTTAATATAGAAATTAGAAAGTTTTAGAAGTATATATATATATATATATATATATATATATATATATATATATATATATATATATATATATATATATATAAATACTGTATAGCTAACCTGTCTAAAGATAACCCTCTAAAAACATCTTTTAAAAAAAGGTTAGGGATGAAGCTTTTTTATTTTTTAACAAAAAGCCATTTTTGGGACATAATGGAATTTTTAGGACATCCTGATTTTTATAGATGATTTGTTTTTACACTCCACTGAGGCATGAAATTCACACAATTTTTACAAATAATATATATATATTTTTTAAAGATCTGTGTGTGTCTGTGTGTGTGTGTGTGTGTGTGTGTGTGTGTGTGTGTGTGTGTGTGTGTGTGTGTGTGTGAGAGAGAGGGAGAGAGAGGGTGCATGTGTTCTATGTGAGAGTGTGTTGTGTGTGTGTGTGCGTGTGTAGAGGGTGTGAGTGTTTTGTTTGTGTGTATGTGTTGTGAGTTTGTGTGTGTTGTGTGTGTGTGTTGTGTGTGAGTGTGTTTGTGTGTGTGCACGTGTGTGTAGTGGGTGCGAGTGTGTGTTTGTGTGTGCGTGTGTGTTGTGTGCGTGTGTGTTGTGTGTGTAGTGGGTGCGAGTTAGTGTGTGTTGTGTGAGTGTGTTTGTTGTGTGTGAGTGTGTTTGTTGTGTGAGAGTGTGTTTGTTGTGTGAGAGTGTGTGTGTTGTGTGAGAGTGTGTGTGTTGTGTGAGTGTGTGTTTGTTGTGTGAGAGTGTGTGTGTTGTGTGAGAGTGTGTGTGTTGTGTGAGTGTGTGTGTTGGTGTGTTTGTGTGTGGAGTGTGTTGTGTGTGTGTTGGTGTGTTTGTGTGTGGAGTGTGTTGTGTGAGAGTGTGTTGTGTTTGAGTGTGTGAGTGTGTTTGTGTGTGTGTTGCGTGTTTGTGTGAGTGTGTGTGAGTGTGTGTTGTGTGTGAGTGTGTTTGTGTGTGTGAGTGTGTTTGTGTGAGTGTGTGTGAGAGTGTGTTGTGTTTGAGTGTGTTGTGTGTGAGTGTGTTTGTGTGTGTGTTGTGTGTTTGTGTGAGTGTGTGTGTGAGAGTGTGTATGCTTTAATAACACACTACACAGTTGACTCTGTATGAAAATACGATCTTTATTTAACTTTTTTACTTCATGCATATAAACCATCTGATAAACATTTCAATCAAATGCAGGACAAAAGGAAAATATATATTTTTATATAATTATATAATGTTTTCAACAACGACTGCAGTTCAGTAGAGCAAATTAGCTTAGCATGTAGCATAACGTAGCGTGAATAAAACCAGAATTCTAACAGAATAAAACAGCTCGGTCGCTACGAGGCATCCTTAAAGGTTTACATATGTTTAAATAATATCTTCTGTAACATTTAATAACCTGTTAAATTATATTAACTCATCATAAAAAGATTTATAAGTTCATTTTAATAAATCCGACATATTTAAATATGTACCAATACATATTCATACTGCCGCGTAACCGGAAGCTCGGAGGAGAAACGTCACTAAACTCCGTTAGAATATTCCGGATCACAGTCCTGCCTTCTCCGCTGGACTCGTCACAAACGATTCAAACTGAACACGTGAAAGTTTGTCTGTTCGAATTTCCCAAACCCTTCGACGTGACCGGTGTCGAATCGTCCCACCGTAAATATTATCCGACAAACGACAACGACCTTCGTAAAGTCCAAATGTGCAATAGTTTTCCTAACCCTAACCCTAACGTTACATTCCGGTGACGTACTAAAATACTCATGACCCAAATTTATTTGCTTTCCTTTATATTTGAACTCAAGGCTCAGTTTACCGCCATAAAGTTAACATTGCACCTAGTGGTCAAACCTAGGAACTGCAAGCCAGAAGCACTAATAAATACACTGCCTGCTATTGTACATGCTCACGTTCTAAATATTTCTATCAGAGGAGGACCAGAAATAAGCACAGATAACGACCTGGTTGACAGGTTTGCATTTCTACACCAGATTTAGTTTTTGAACAAATATTTGGTAATAAATAAATAAAGTCTTCACAAACTAATAACTTCCTTAATCAAATCTCAGGTTTGTTTGAGCTGGTCGAAGTTTTTTTTTTTGTTAAGCTATCGTGAGATGTCGGTGTTGCAGAAACCCGGCAGCTCGGATTCATTTAAAGGAAACACGAGCGATGTATGAAAAAATTGTGGCCTCTTAGTTTTATTTCATTTTAGTTGTTATTAACATCCTGCCTCATCAAAATCTGCGATCACGAGCCGGCGCTGGAGGAAAGACGCCTCCTGAGTGACGTCTCTACGTCGAACGCCGCGGAAGCCCGGAAGAAGCAGATTTTCACGGTCTCTCAGACGTCCTTTCGAAAACTCTCTGCAGCTGTCGGAGGAAACCTTTGCAGTGTGTTAGCTTGTGAAACGGTCCTTCAAATGGGATAAGACATTTCATTACTCTGACACTCTTCCTTGTCAGTCTCGATAAGCTGTCCTGAAACGTCTCGTCTCATCATACGTTTGCTTTTCTTCCTCAACCGGAATCGTCTCTGCAATACAAAAGCTCTGGATGCGTCTCGTGTTGGCTGTGAAACACCACCTGAAATCCCGTGGGCTCCTCATACGACGTTACGTTGTTTTTTTTTTGTTTGTTTGTTTGCTTTTCTTTTTCCCTCAATTCGCTCCTCTGTGTCCTTTCATAGCTTCACGTCTTTCGTCTTCGGCTTAAAGGAGTCTTTAATTGCCACCAGGCTGTGTGAAAGCAGATGCCCACCAACTTTATTGTGCCACTCCAGAGATCGGCCCCTGATAAAGAAACACAGTTATGTTCTGCTCCGTACCGGGGCTCTTGTGAGATTTATGGGCCGTAAGAGCCTCGCACAAAGACCGGTTTACTTTCAATTTCCTTCTTAGCTAATGAGATCGGCCCCATTAGGCTCACAGGCGATGTTAAGCAGACTTAAAAGAAACAAATAAACACGAGAATCTGTGTTTGGTCTAAATGAATATCAACAAATCTTCAACTTAATGCATTTTTTTTTTTTTTTTTTTTTTTTGCTATCGGGTTTTAGAATTCGAAGGAATACGAAAAGAGTGGCGTGAAACTCGCTGTCGTAATTAACTTAACGGTTGTGACACGGAGGAATTGAATTAATATGCAGCGCTGGACCTGACTCTTGGTTGCAGGAGTAAAGTGTACACTGCAACACAGAGGTAAATATATATCTCTTCCTGTACCTTCCCAAACCTGTCAGCTAGTCTGTAGACGGCTGTCAAAGCAGCTAGCGCAATATTCTCAAACGATTGCTCTCGGATTTCTTCCACCGTGACAGGACACGGGTCTCAATTTTCTCAACAACGTCTTTTTGGGACGCGTCGTTATGTTTTGTTGATTGTACAGAGCCAAAGCTTGGAATGAGTTATGCAGAAAACAAATCGATCTTCTAAGAAAATACAGGACCGATCTTTCCTGATCTTGCATTATTTTCACTCGTGTAGATCAGCCAGACTCACCTGGTATCCGTGCGGCAGAAGTGTGTGAGTCGTGACTTCTTCGTCCCCGTCGCTTCAACCAGGAACATGCAGCACAGCACACGGGCTGTAACCCTTGTGTTCTGGATGTCAGCGTGGTCCACTGAAGTGGCCGCCACGAACAAAGGTCCTGATGAAGGATCAGACCGCCACGTCCTGCAGGTAAAGGGGTCGAGAGGTGCGAAAGGACAGACATGAGTGTAATGTGTGTACTGAATAACAGAAGCACTGTCACTGATCTCAGCTTGGAACATTACTCATCTGGGAAAAAAGGAGAACATTTAAACTCGATCACATCTCAGATCACTTTTAATCTAGGTGTCTAGAACAACAGAGCTTTTTAAAAAAAATACGACCAGTGGGGAAATAAGCGCTGGCTTGAAATGTATATCATATTGTACTCTTTTTTTTTTTTGATGTTATAAGATGTAGAAATGGAGATTTAGTGTTCAGAGTTAAATCTGATCGTAAAAAAAAACCCTGATTCACGCTGATTAGGCCAACAAACCAAATCTAAAGGTTTGGTAGATACACAAGAAAAATCAAAAGCATGTAAAAAAAAAAAATAACCTAAAAAAGCCCCAGACATCTAAGGGTTAAGTGGGAATCCCTAACAGACATGACATAAAAAAAAATAAAATAAAAAATGCTTAGGATTGTTTATTCCTACTGAGAAATTTTATCCTTGTTTAAAGCTCTGATTAGGGCTTGGACCCACAACCTTCTTCATGTGATTTTTTTTATAAGAATCAACTCGATCTTCTCGATTTAAACTCATAACCATCCACTCAAAAGCCCTTAATCATGAGCCACCTTTTCTTAACACACCCTGCTGCTGGACCACTACCTTAATAGCAGATATTGCTGAGGTGGTCTGGTGCCCACCGCCTGCAGGGTGTACCGGTAGATCTCAGATTCCTTGTCCAAGGTCTCGACCTGGCTGTGCTGGAGCTCGCTCTGCCACTGACCGTGTTCTCTCAGGACACGATGAAAAACGTATTTCTGTGGAGCATCCACTTCTACTGTCCCTCTCCACAACGGTAACGGGTATCCGTCATCCACCTGCAACGTGCAAAGGTGTCCTTGTGACCACAACCTGAGCCATTCCGTCTCTCACCTTTCCGCTGTATGACTCATGACCACTCACCTTTTTAAAGGCCACGTCCACATGATCTGAGGTGGTGCAAGTGACCCATCTTTTGCTCTTCTCCCTCGCCTCCCTCAGGAGCTGCTGGGCCGAGAGGTTTAACCGGGCGCGGTCCGCTAGATCGGTCTCGATCGTATTTAAAGCAGAGCTTCTGTCCACGTTCAGGACGTCTTCATTATTCCTTTCGTGCCAGTAATGTGGCATCTGAAGGAAAATGAGGTTTATTCTGATTAGTCTCTGATATTTATACTAAAACAAATCTATAATAGAATACAAACATGATTAACGATAATCATCTCATTTACATTTATAACGTTTATCAGATGATTTTTATCCACAACGATCAAAGACAGACTAACCTTCTAGTATCATAAGATTTTATTTTAAATAGCATTTACTGGATAGAATAGAACGGGGGCAAAAGTAGCCTTTATTATCGCCACATATACATTACAGCACAGTGAAATTCTTTTCTTCATATATCCCAACTGAGGAGGTTGGGGTCAGAGTGCAGGGGCAGCTATGATACAGCACCCCTGGAGCAGGGAGGGTTGAGGGCCTTGCTCAAGGGCCCAGCAGTGGCAGCTTGGCTGTGCGGGGCCTTTAACCCCGATCCTCCGATCAACAACCCAGAGCCTTAACCAGTTGAGCCACCACCGCCCAAATGGCATGAATCTGATCTAAAATGAGTCAGGACTCGTGGACACAATCAGAATCTATAAAATCTTGGAAATCTCCTTAAATCAAGCCGATTTAAAGAAGCCCTTCGTAAGAACTTCATGAACTTCAGTGTCACCGATGGTCAGAATGTACAGTAGGAATGTGGAAAACTCTGCAAACGACGGATCCTCTTGAATGTTTTATGGCTCCCTGGAGCTAGCGGTTTATTATTTGTATTATTTGTTTGACAGAAAAGCGTTCGCTCTCTCATCTGGGGATACCACATGAGAGGATAATGGGTCAGCGTGCTCAGGGAGTGAGGGATGGCATTACTCCTTTATCCCTCGTCAATCACATGACGTCGTGTGCGTCTCTGCAATATGTGTATTTAAGCAGATGATTCATTTTTGCTTACTTTATTTACCCCAAGGGTGCCAATAATTCTGAACCTGACTGCTCCTATCATCTTTTACTTAACAACCCACAGCTCGTCATTACATGGATTATGTTTTATCCAAATATAATAATGACGTTGACTCGGCTCAATCGAACAGTCTACGTGTTTAATGTACGCCGTTCAGCCTTTAACGTTATTAATGTAAACGCTACGGACGAACGACTGGAATATCGCTTTTTAATCGAGTCTCCGTTCTAACCGAGCAGAGAAAAGTGCGGTGCTGGAGGTGACGTTTTATCTCCACACCTTCATTACGTTCTATTCAGCACTGAAAGAGGAGATAAGAGAGTTGCTAATCAGCCGCTACTGGAAGTCAGACAGGAAGAAATGTCCAGAAACGTGTGCAATTAAAAGCTTGGGATTTATCAACCCTTTCGATATAGATTGTATTTATTTATCTATTTATTTGAGCAAAAAGGGTCAATTTCTGTTGCACAAAAAGGACAGACTGCTGCATTCCAAAGACCTTAATCGAATGTTTTTGCTTCTTTTGGGATCCATGTGAAGAGTCACATATTTAGTTATGAAGTATACAGGAATTACAAATTCATGGTTCGATTCCCGCCTCCGCCTCATGTGTGTGGAGTTTGCATGTTCTCCCCGTGCCTCGGGGGTTTCCTCCGGGTACTCCGGTTTCCTCCCCCGGTCCAAAGACATGCATGGTAGGTTGATTGGCATCTCTGGAAAATTGTCCGTAGTGTGTGTGTGTGTGTGTGTGTGTGTGAATGAGTGTGTGTGTGTGCCCTGTGATGGGTTGGCATTCCGTCCAGGGTGTATCCTGCCTCGATGCCCGATGACGCCTGAGATAGGCACAGGCTCCCCGTGACCCGAGAAGTTCGGATAAGCGGTAGAAGATGAATGAATAAATGAAGTTCTCTCTCTCTCTCTCTCTCTCTCTCTCTCTCTCTCTCTCTCTCTCTCTCTCGCTTCTTATTATATTTAAAGTATTTGACAATATTTCAAATTAATATCCGTCTAATAACTCAAAAAATCTTGGAAGATCAGATAAGCGGTAGAGAATGAATGTATGAATAAATGAACAAATGCAATGGTGTTAGCTAAATATAGCTAATAACAAACTCCAGTGTTATTGTAAGAAATGAAATTTGTGTCCAACCATGTTCCCTGTGCACAAAGCAGCTCCATGAAGACATGACGTGGAGCTGAAGGTTGGAGAACGTATTTGGTTCTTCTCCAAACTGTTCCCCCGAAGCTTGAAGAACTCAGTTAGGTCAAAATATATCTTTTTAGCATGAAGATATACCAAGGCTTCCAAACCTGTTCCAGCTAAAGAATACATTGAGCACAAAGCAAGCTCCAGGAATATCTGGTGTGTTAAGGGTGGATTGGAAGAACTCGAGTTTCCAGCACAGAGCCCTGACTCAGCGCAGACTTCACAGAAGAGAAGAGTGGAGTTTGAGAAATTCAATACTCCACATCAGGTGTAAACAAACATCTGGATATAAACCATATGTTAGATTGTGAAAGATATCAGAACGGATCAGTACCTGGAACAGTCGTGTACACTCCGTCACCATATGCGCCAATCCCTGAGTAGCAGCCAGGTTCTCACTCAGATCCCTCTGGTCCGGTCTTCCCAAGCTGTACTTCCTTTGCCCTGCCCTGTGTTTAAAAAAAAAAACAAATAAAAGAAAAGAAAATGTCATAAGTATTTGTATTATTGCTGCAGTTTCTTGTCAGGTTTCCACAAAAACAACCTTCAGACCAATCCTGTTTTATTACTTCTAACATCACGCTTGGCGTTTAGTGACCGAAACGATATGATTCCATATTATAGTGGGATTATTTGGAGCACTCCACCTAACAGCTCAGCAGGAAGAAGGAGCCGGAAAATAGATTGCAGTCTGGACCTCCTGGATGTGTTTATTCTACGGACTCTGCTGGTGACGTCATTACGATCTCCACTTCCTCTCGGTGCTCTTATCATGGCCTGTCATCTCCAAATACGCCATGTCTCAGGGGGAAGGAAGTACGAACGTGGTGTACATGTTGTTCTAGAGCTAGTTGAATTTCAATTTGTTTGGACCTTTTATTAAAAAAAATCTGGCTTCTATGTCGGCTCCAATTTGACAACTCTGTGCAACAGGAAGTCACCGATGATTGAGTTCCTAGGCACTTCATTTATAATAACTTATAAATAATAAATGCTTTTTCAAAAGTGTTTTTTCAAGTAAAGTTTCTCAAAAGATTTTTTATTTTGAGATTAAGCTAATGACCCTGACAGACATCTTTTTCCCCAAGATGAAATCTATTTTGAAATCATTCTCTCATTTATTCAGCTCATGTTTTAAGCTGAGCTTTACACTAAGACATAACATCTTGTATATCTAGGATAGATTTACGTTTATGGCATTTGACAGACACCGTTATCCAGAGTGATTTACATTTTTATCTCATTTTATACAACTGATCAATTGGGGGGTTAAGGGCCTTACTCGGGATCCCGGCAGGATTTAAACTCTCAACCACATCCCCCAAGATTTAAACCAGATGTGGTGTTGCTCCAGAGTCGTTCTGTTTCATGCTTAATCATAGATGTTAGATGTTTTCAAACTTTTATTTGCCCTGAGAACTGCCCTAAAGTAAGGATTAGGGAAAATAATTAATCAAATAAGGGGTGCACAGTGGCTTAGCGGTTAGCCTCACACCTCCAGGGTCGGGGGTTCGATTCCCGCCTCCGCCTTGTGTGTGTGGAGTTTGCATGTTCTCCCCATGCCTCGGGGGTTTCCTCCGGGTACTCCGGTTTCCTCCCCCAGTCCAAAGACATGCATGGTAGGTTGATTGGCATCTCTGGAAAATTGTCCGTAGTGTGTGTGTGTGTGTGTGTGTGTGAATGAGAGTGTGTGTGTGCCCTGTGATGGGTTGGCACTCCGTCCAGGGTGTATCCTGCCTCGATGCCCGATGACGCCTGAGATAGGCACAGGCTCCCCGTGACCCGAGAAGTTCGGATAAGCGGTAGGAAATGAATGAATGAATGAATGAATGAATCAAATACACCTGACTTCTGAGTGAATTGCTAGAAAATGGTCAATTTTATTTAAAATATATAGTATGTGAAAGAACATGTCAAAGACCTGCTGCTGGTGCTGTCTCTCTTGAGGACGTTGAGATGGAACAGAGATGGAGCCAAACAAACAGCGATATTGGTCGGGGTCATCTGGTTTTCCTCCACACAGGCCACCACTTCATGGAGGAAGAAGAGGAGGCACTGAAGAGCTTCTCGGTTCTCATCAGGCAGGAGGAAGATGGCAGCCTGGATGGCTGCGAACTGCTGGTCCTTTGGGAAGTCTGTGGTGGATGAAAGGATGACTCAGACAATGGGAAATGTTTTTCTGAAAAGCTTTGTACAACATTAGATACAGTACGAATGGAGGCCTGCTTGGGGATGCCTACACTGGTAGATGTGCAGGAAGCTCTCGCACAGCTTGCTGGAGAAAATGGGTTCGGGTAGATCTCGGAAATACTGCTTTATCATGTCCGCTACGTCAAACGCGCACTGGTCCTCAAAGGAGAAGCTGTCGGGGTCTGCCTCGATCATGTCTCTTAGGTACTGGATTCGAGATTTGACCCCAGACTTGCGAAAAAGGCCAACCTGTTGAACATAATAATGAAACGTAAAAAAACATGTACGATGATGATGGTGATGATGAGGCACCCGATGACCCTAAAAACAACCCCATTGCTTTTATCTCTCTTTCTGATGCTTCTTCTAGCATGACCTTTAGTAATGGAGGACATTTCTGAAGATCTCACCTGGTCTAAGCACTCAGTCTTAAGGTACTCCATTGCTCTGAGGATGCTCGGGGGCAGCGGTTTCCCTGACCGCTGAACACTCTGAAGCAAAGGTACACCAAACACCTTCCTGTTCTTGTGCTCAGAACCCTTTATATTTCTGTAGACTTTCGGAACTGTCCTATGGGGTTAAAAACACATGATATTCAGCTACCACGTGTCAAACATGGGTGCAATAAATAACAGGAGAAAGATTTCCACGTTTGTATTCAACTGGAGTATTTTCCTATTGCATAATGTCCTTTGAAAGATACAGAGAAGAATCTCCTTCGCAAGCATTGGCTAAAGCCGGTGAGTGTTTTTGTTTGTTGTTTCATTTGTCTGTTGGAGTGTGGCGCTCTCCTCGAATTCCACTTACTCAAGTGTTTAGAGGTGAGGAAGCTGTGAGGAACGAAATGTGTTCATCAAATACGGATACAGGTGTGAAAAGAAAAGATGTGTGCAGTGAAGGACTAATTAATAGCGGTTTACTCTTTGGATGAATCTTGAAGTGTTTTTGGAACAATTTCAGACCTACCTTGATAGAGGTTTTTGCAAAGATCTGATCTGCTCATAAGCTACACACCTGAAGAGCAGCTTCTCATTATTTACATATACAGATAAAACTTCAATGCCAGCTGAGTCTCAGAATCCAGGAACTAGCCAAGCTTTCCATCCACACTGTGAATTTCCCAATTTTCCTCTAATGTGGTTTCCTTTGATATCAGAGCTAGCAAAGCTTTTCATTAGACTTTACTTTCCATTTCAGCCTAACGTTCTTGAGCATCAAACCACGCATTTGAATTCAATTAAAAAGACAATATCGGTATCCTGTTCATTCCATTATCCCAATGATGCTCCACTACTGGCTAAACATGGCACAAACATCTCTTGACTTCCTGTGGCTTTGTAAACAGCAGCTGATATTGTACTTTAGAAATTAAAAGAGAGGAAGAAGCCACTGGACTGCAGCAGACAGGACTTATCTGAAATCAAGCATCATACACAGAACTCACAGAGCTGAATACTAAATAAAGTAAGTGTGTGTGTGTGTTTGTGTTGTGTGTGGATAGGGAACATAACAAGGTTATTTCTTTTCTACTTAGCCCACTGGCTGTTAAAACTAATAGACCATTACTTTTCCCTCAAAAAGTCAATTACGCTGTCCTTTTTGCCTTAAGCAATCAGTTTTACTCCACTTTCCGCATGGGAACTTATAACGTAGAATGTTTGATCGTTCTTTCATTGTGTTTCTATCCATCTTACACTCGTCTTTATTTATCAAGCTCAAAAATGCTCACCGAATAGATGATGGATCGTTCTAAACCCTCACAGCGACTGAAGTGCGCCTGACGTGCGGTTAGACGACCTGCACTGTCTTTCCTTTGTATTCATCATGCTCTTTATGTTAATCGAAATCGCTAAGGAAAATTTGGTCGTGCAGGTCCTGACCGTAGATTCGACCATTTCAGGACGACGTTATTAACAGGATAGCTTCAAACAAAAAAGCCTAGAGGTTCACCCGAGACTGTAGGCTACCATCTAGTGCTCATTTTTTTTTTTACCAGGAGTTACCAGGTAACTTCAGAGTTGACAACATACTATAGAGTCGTCTGTTGTACAATCTATCAGCTCATATAAGATGCAGAATATATGAGCAGGCTATGAGCATGAGGCAAAAGCTGTTAGTAGGAATGCGACACAGAGTAGAGTGTAGAGAAAAACCTGAACGTGAAAGGGAAATGGAAAAACATGTCATCGGCATATTGACATCCTTGAACGCCGTGTTGTCATCAAAAGAATACAATATCAGCACCGTGAGTAATTCTAACAGCAAGTGGTATCGATACTTGAGTGATGCTCGAGTCTCAATAAATAATTGTGTTTGCAATATTTATGAGTGCCGTCTGTCTGGTTATTAACCCTCTCGTTCCCAGAGGGAATCTCTCTGGAGGTCTGAAACTTAAGGAAGTAGAAGGATAGGTTATGCTTACTGTATATAAGCATGGTTTTCTTACTGAGTGTAGGACTTGTCTTGATGTAAATGGCCTGGTGGTCATGCTAACTAGGGTTGCCATTCGTATTTGATGAAAAAACAATCAAACAGGAAAGCGCCAGTAGTTCTGAAGGCAACTGTCCGGAACTGTGGTTACATACAGTACAGAATACGTATATTTGTCTAGTGAATGTGTGTTTGTGTGCCCTGCGATGGGTTGGCACTCCGTCCACGGTGTATCCTGCCTCGATGCCCAATGACGCCTGAGATAGGCACAGGCTCCCCGTGACCCGAGAAGTTCGTATAAACGGTAAAATGAATGAATGAATGAATGTGTGTTTTCATATATTAGTAAAGAATTAATCTCTGAAGCCAGTCTACATTTTTTCACTCTCTTTATCTTCTTCCATATCTTACCAGTTCCATCCTTGTTTGCTGAAAGGTGAATGTTTATCCATGAGAACAGTCAATCTGAGCAGACTCAGTCTCTGCAGCATTGAAACACAAGGAGCAAGTCGGGACTCGACGGCTCGGGTGGTGGGTCTCGGTGTCGAGACGATCCGTTCACTGCACCAGTAAAGTTTTCGATCTCTGAAATGTATAAAACCAAACAGTGTTATATTCTGCAGACGTAGATTTTCCAAAAAGTGGCTGTGGTGTCTCTTACCCAGAGATCTGCACCGTATTTGGCCTCTCTTGTGAGATTTTGTTGCAATTTTGCTTTGGGCCATTTTGATTTGTTTCACTCTGCTCTTTGATCTCAAGGTGGATATCGGTCAGAGACGAAGGGGAATGCGAGTTGGAGTGGGAGAAATCTGAATCTCCATCTTCTGGCAGTTTGTCTGTCCATGCAGTATCCTTTTGCTGTAGTCCAGTAATACGTTCCATAACATTATCCAAGGCTGAAAACACATCGTCATCCATAATTTGAACATGATCTGGGACGTTGTCGTAAATGCTAACACGATGGTCTTGTGCTGCCAGAGGACTACAAGGTGGTTCTTCGGATGGACTGCTTCGACATCTACGACGATGGAATCCATGAAAGCTTCCAGTCCTCCAGTTGATGGAGGTATTATCAGTGGGTGACAGCACAGTATTTTGCAAAATGGTGGGAAATGTGCCTGGCTTGTGACCATGTGGAATCTCAAAAATGGTGTTACCATTCAGACCGTGCTGGTTGGGGAGCTCCTGCTCACTAACACAGACTGGCTTTTGTGCTTTTGATTGAGTGTTCTGTCTTTTCCAGTTACTACGTACCTTGGTGATTGGACTGGGTGTACTGACTGCACTGCTGTTCTCTGAGGGACTACTGCTGGAGCCATATGGTGGTGAACAGGACAGTTGACTAGATGTCTTATCTGCGAGCCCTGAAAGGTTAAGATGGGTAAGTGCCTCATGCTTGTCCTCCTCATGACCCTCCTGTAGTACAGGACTACCTATGACTAACCGTGGTTTTCCACCTTGACCATGGGGCCATAGCGTTGACCCTCGGACTCTGAGCTTGTCCATCTTGCGAAGAAGGCTCTGACCCTTCTTCAGAGGAGGCTTTGCTGGGAAGCACTCTTCACTGCTGATGTTATGAGGCTCTGCTGGAGATGGAGGTCCACTGTAGGAGCTGTCTGGGGACAGGTATTTGGAGGTGAAGGAGCATCTAGAGGAGCTTCGGCTCGTCTCGGGCTCTTCCGAAGTTTTTAGGGTGGTATCGCCCCCATCGCTGTCAGAGCTGCTGGAGCTGTGCATGGACAGAATCTCCTGCTGTTCACTGCTGTCTGACAGAGATGCCTCACAGCTCTCAGACCTTCTAAGACTTGCGATAGGGCTGTCCACAGATGGCAGAAAGTCCATACCATCTGTACGTATCCAGCGCCTACTCTTTCGGTCGTAGGACCATTTGGGGCTGATGGCACAGGGCTCCACATCGTCATCAACCTTACCCTAGATTACAAAATAACAAATGACTCAAGGACATGTCAGTAGGTCCTGGTTGAAGATTCGAATTCAATGTTTGTTTCATGGTGTGAACATTTATTCTGAACATCAACTCACTCGTTGTTTGTATCTGCTCAGATCCAGCTTCATCTCTGCACATTTGTTTAAGGTGTTTAATCTCCTGGGTGCAGAAGAAAGCATGAATAATTATAAAATAATAATACTTTCCCTCAAATACAATCCAGAATAAAACGTACACCCACCTGCAGAGAGAGTCTAATGTGTCACGGTCCAGGAAGACATGATCACTCTTCACCCAATCAAAGTCAACAGGAAAGTGGCAATCTAGACACCAAACCGAATTACAGGTGAACACAGTGTTTGCTGTTCATTTGAAAGTGTGCGATTGTTCGAATTTTCTAAATAAATATTTACTTTTGAAAAGCTGTGCATACTGAGGGAACCCGGCGGCTCGGAGCCAGTCGCAAGCCTCCTTTGCTTCGATTTCTAGAGAGATGAACAAATAAAGTGAGACATTTTTGATTTCTCTGTTAAGATTAGCGATAGTTCACAACACGAGAGAA